>NW_023615590.1:0-60001 GCF_013339695.2 Rhipicephalus sanguineus | reverse complement strand
TGACGTCATTATATGTACATAAGTAAAGCACAGACAATCCCGTGCGACGACTAAGTTTGAGCTCGGGGCCTCCAGCGCCGAAGTCCGTTACCCTCATCGCTACGCCATAGAAGCAGGTTTTAACCCTTAATGTCCTACGCGCTAGTAAACACGGTCATACACTTGACGCGTTTTCGCTGTACTGATGCTTCGCCGTCGGTCTCATCATGCGCATAATCCATCGAGGTAAAAGGCATACACCTGCAGCAGTGGCAGTGCTGTTGATCAAATAGTCTAGCGTTGCTCGACTCCGCCGGAATATGCCGGCGAACGCTGGTTGCTACGAGCACCGTCAGCGCGCCGGGTCATTCATCACCCCCTCGGTGCGACTGACCTCAGCGCTCGCACGAGAATACCGACGTTAAGTCGGTCTATAAACTACCCCTACTAGATGTCATGGGGTGCTCGGAATTCCCGGTATACGTACGCGTCAGGCTCAACTTACAAAAGACGTCGGTCCGCCTCATGGTTCAACGTGAACCAATGCGGCAAAGGCTGCTCCTCGCGTACTGATTCGTATAAGGTCGCTTCCCACCGTGCGCAGGATCAGCGCGGTCTTTTTACAGCGTAAGCTGCTATGCGCTCACAACAAGAGCCTGTTTTGGTGGCGATGTTGTCCGCCGCCGTCGCCGCCGGTGTCCATCGCAGCTATCGCGCACATTAAAAACAGGATTCGAGCCGGAATCGAACCCAGCCATTCTGCGTGGTAGTCAGGTATTCTAACAAAGGGCCACGCGGGTGCTTGAAACTTCGGAAAAAGATCCTGTGCAGACGTCACGTCGGACGAGGAGTCACATTAACGGATAATGCGGAATGAAATGGCTGACGCCGAAGCTGAAACAGCTTTACAGAATGCCCCGGAAGTGTGCATTGCGTTTTCGCGCACAGACACTAACGCCTTACTTCGGCAAGTAATGCGCAACTCCACTTTGGAGCACTGGAACAAACCAGAACGCCGGCACAAGCGGCTTCATAAATCGGACCCAGAAAAATGCAGTTTCGTATGCCTCACAAGCTGAAGCGAAAGATGACATGCATGATTCGCCACGTTCGTCTTGGTGTGGCATTCACAAGACGCTATGCCCACTTGATCGGCTGCAGTGACACAGGTCCCGATTGTGGTCATTGTCGGATACCAGAGACACTTGAACATATATTTTGCGTCTGTCCAGCGTACGCACGAGAACGACAGAAACTGATCTCATCGATTGGGCAATATCATAGTAGGCCATTAACCGATGAGGTTGTGTTAGGTCCTTGGCCTGACGTCAGCAGCACAAGTGTGGTTATAGAAGCAGTCGTAGCCTTCTTACAAGCCACTGGACTGGATGCACGTCCTTAGATTTGCCCCAGCGTCACGAACTATATTCTCATCTCCCTACCTTACCATCGTCATTCATCACTCTTTCGCTCCCCTGTCCCCCCTCCCCAGCGTAGAGTAGCAGGCCAGAGCAAACTATAGCTCAGGCCGACCTCTCTGCCTTTCTGTAAATAAATTCTCTCTCTCTCTTTATCCTTGTAAGCCATATTTTATCCTTGTAAATGTGATCTACTGCTGTTTTTCTACTTTTTTACTTATTGTTGGTGCTGTTCTTGCTTTTTTGCTTGCTTTTTATCTATCATGTTTTCTTGCCCACCCCTCATGTTATGTCCCTCGGGACCCTTGAGGTGCAAATAAACGCATAAACGAATAATATTGCCTGGCCAGAGCGTAGAATTGCACGAGGTGCCACACCATGGGAACTGCATAAAGAGATGGTGGTTTAAAGCTTCCCACATGCCACAATTGTCTCCGCCGTAATTCATTATCATCATCAGACACGGCATCAATGAAGTGTGCAGCTACTTGGGGCACACATCGCAAAGGTGTAGTGGGTGCTTCTCTACTTGATAAAGTAACGATAATATATTGCGTAGTTGGTATCAACGTCATAAATTATCATCACTTTGCGAAATCACCACGTGGGGACTTCGAGGCAAGACCTCGACGTCCCCACGTGAGAGATAGGAGGCCCGGTCGGCGAAAGCTCTGCAGGCCTATAAACGAAGTTGTCACCGACCAACCAAGTGGGCACCTCGCAAACGTACTTGCAATAGGTGCCCTAAGAGAGAGCTAACACCGGGCTCAATTAAGGCCGTTCCTGCAGCATGCGCTGTGACATTGCTGCGTGGTCCGCGCAGCCCTGGCGTTATTTTTTTTTAGTTTTGTAAAACAAATTATCTAACTGGCCGCGTAATTCAGGCAGCAAATAATGACTCGATGACGCGGGTGTCTTTCATCAATCGCTAGAGGGACGTCATCAGCTCCCCAGGCCATCTGTCGACAAGATCTCCCCGTAGCTGCTGCAGCTGCGTTTCGCTGTCTAAGCGCCGACAGGTTGCAACAGCTGTATCCTGCTCATTAACAGGGTTACTATACAAGATCCGAGGCGGCTCACCCTGCAAAACGTACAGTACTCAAGGACTGAAACGCAACATCGAGTGTTTAAGTATAACATGCGCAATTGCTCGAGATAACCGCGTCATGTGAATACGAATCTGGCCCCTATGGTTAATTTCGGGTCTGAACGCAAGCGTTAGAGTCGAAATTACGCTGACATGACAATAACTACAGAAGGTAGAAACGAACATATGTGCATTGCTTAGCCATACATTATCGCGTTTCAAAGCGTGAGTATTGTACTGGTAAGCACAACATCTGTGCTGTCGCGAAATATAAACCCGCTTATTCTAACATTAAACGCAATAACCAATGCTTTGAAGCGCATATTTTCTTCGCATTGCCTTTCGAATGCATTCGCACCACAAAGCTCTTTCAATTCTATTCAGTTTAATTCAACTTCCAAGTGAGGCAATTACAGAATAGTCACAACAGCGATGCTGTGGCGTGAAAGCAAGAAGCCTTCAAGACTAGACCAAGTCTTTCATCCCATTTAACAGATAAAAATAACAACCTGAAATTATTAGTCCCTATACAAACATGTCTTTGAGGGTCATGTCGACCGCATTCTAACGGCACGGTAAAAAATGTTCATGGAAAGGCACGTTATAAATTATTTAATGTAAAAAGACACAACTTAATGTTAGCCCAGTAAATAGATCATCATTTGGAGGCCATCAATAGTCCGTGTGTAAGTAATTTTCCAATTATCAGTGGCTCTTGTGCTTACGGGCTGGTGCGTTAAACGTGCCACATAACTAAAAGAACAAATCCTGCTTTTTTATTGCGATAGCAATTATATGGACAGTCTTGGCTGATTTTTGCCGTCGGTGGCCGCCGTTATTTACCGTATATGTATATGTGTATATTGTAGCGAAGCGTTGGAAGTCTGTAATGGGTCGCCCTCTCGGGCGCTCTCTAGTGGGTCGTCCCCTTCGGCTCTTCTCTGACAGCACGCTCCTCGCGCTCAGAGTCCGCGCTCTGTCTTGACTGTCGCCGTTGCGCTTCGTCGACTAGTGCCGTCAATAAACGCCTTTATAATTTGGTGGAGGTGCTGCGCCGTCCAACCAGCTTCGGTCCGTTCGATGCCCCTGGCGCTTCGATCCCGTACCGTGCCCTCTACCATGCCTCAAGACGCCGCCCAGCAAACGCTTCCCCCTGTACCGACACCATGCTCCGGTTCCCCCCGCATCCGCGACCCTCCTACATTCACCGGCGCGGATGGCACTGACGTGGAGGACTGGCTCGCGATATACGAGCGCGTGAGCGTACCCAACAAATGGGACGAGGCAGGAAAGCTGAGCAACCTGGTTTTCTACCTCGCGGGTGTGGCCAGCCTGTGGTACAACAACCACGCAACCGATTTCCTCACGTGGTCTGATTTCAAGACCACCATCATCAACGTGTTTGGCCGACCTGCCGTACGTAAACTGCAAGCCGAACACCGTTTACGTGAACGAGCTCAGCAGACCGGTGAGTCGTTTACCAGCTACATCGAAGACGTCCTCGACTTGTGCAAGACGGCCGACGTAACCATGTCTGAGTCTGACAAGATCCGACACGTTATGAAAGGCATCGACGACGATGCCTTCACCATGCTGCTCGCCAAGAACCCTCGTACCGTGACAGAGGTGATCACGCTCTGTCAAAGCTACGAGGAGCTGCGCCGGCAGCGGTTGCTGACCCGTCGACCTCCATCACACGACGCCGACCTCACTGGCTTGTCGGCCATTTCTGATCACTCGGGCTTGCTCGCCGAGGTCAAGTCATTTGTACGCGAGGAAATTGCCTGCCAGCTTTCTCTACTGACCTTGCCTCAGTCGCAGCATGTTGAACAGCCGTCGACCACACTGCTGCCTCCCTTACGCCGCGCTATTCAACAGGAAATCGCGGAGGTCATGCCGGAATACCACCAGCCACCTCCGGCGCTTGCGCCACTCAGTTACGCGCAAGTTGTAGCTAGGCCACCCCCAGCGATCCCTGTGTCTGCCCCACATCCTTACGCCGAAGTCGTCGCCAGAAGACAGGCCTTCCAGGCGAGTGTGCCGGCTGCGTACGCCGACGTCATTCCTAGGCCACGACTGCAGCCCACCATGCAGTCCTATATCAGCCGCCGCCCCGTCCACCGCGTCTTGGGCCATGGATGGGACCCACCCCGGCGAAATGGCGACTTCCGACAATCGCCCCATCTGCTTTGCGTGCGGTTGCGCCGGTCACGTCGCCCGCTATTGCAATCGCGTGCAGTCGCCTCCAGTCGCCTCAACCATGCCAAGCCAGTCGAGCCGCCCGTATTACGATTCACCGCAGCCTATGTCACCGCCGTCTCGCCCAGCGCCCTCTACCCGCCGTTCACCGTCACCACGACGGTGAACGGCGTGGTGACGGAATACGGAACGGAATAAAGGCGTTTATTGACGGCACTAGTCGACGAAGCACAACGGCGACAGTCAAGACAGAGCGCGGACTCTGAGCGCGAGGAGCGTGCTGTCAGAGAAGAGCCGAGAGGGCGACCCATTACAGACTTCCAACGCTTCGCTACAATATATATATATAGAAAAGCCACAAAGAAAAATAATTCAGAAATTCTTCCCGACGCGCGGAATCGAACGGGCGACCTGTCGCTTTGCAGCCCGCCGCGTTAGACGTTAAACCACGACAGCACAGTCTTTCAGCCTGCTAACGGCGAGCTATTTATATACACCATGTAATTCAGGATGCTTTCTTAGTGGCCACATAGATGGCGCGACGTGCGCGCGCGCTTTAAAGATCGTCGCTCCGCCCCTGCGAACGCCGTTGCTGTTCCCTCTACAGGGCGGCGTCGCTTTCGTGCGCTTATCACAAGGAAAGAAGGGGCGGCCGGTGGGGTGCTTTGCTTCGCTCGCTGCAGCGGCCGCGTTTGTGAAAGGAGCGCGCTGTTCAAACAGAAATAAGTAACAACTGTCACAATTAGTTCGCGCTCGTCTTGTTTATATACACCTCTTACATCAGTATCCTTTCTGAGTTACCACGTAGATGGCGCTATGTCCGCGCGTGGCGCGCTTTAAAGATCGTGACCCCGTTCCTGCGAACGTGGTCGCCTTCGTGCGCTTATCTTGAGGAAAGAAGGGGGCGGCTGGCGGGGGAGCGGGGGGTTGTATGTCTTGTGCTCTCCCGGCGATGTCTGCGCTGAAGTGACAGAGCGTACGAAGGTCGCTTCGACGCTGCAGCGGCCGCGTTTGCGAAAGAGGCGCGCTGTTCAAACGGCAATAAGTAACGACTGGTACAGTTCGTTCGCGCTAGTCATGTGTGTACCTGTTCGTTCGTTTCGTGCGTCCTGCTTTATGTTTGAGCAGTGCGCTTCCAGTGTCGAGCTGTGACGCATGATAGTTCGCGCTCGTCCTGTGTGCGTTCTTTTCGTGCGTCCTTTGGGCTCGAGCGACGCGCTGGCAATTTCGAGCTGCTTTCCGTTCTTCGCGTTACATTCTAATTTATTGCTATCGCATTCATTGCTTCGCCGTTGCGGCGAAACTGTGACTTTTTTTTTTTTTGCAAGTGCAATAGCGCTTCAGTAAAATCGAATTCTGAATACGGAAAAGAACCATAGCTGCAGTTATTGGCATCTTTTCTTTTTTATCCGTTCATCACTCTTGCCTTACCTGCGTTTTCTAAAAAATGATGGTTATAAGGCACTGCTGGTACAAACGAAGAACACTGGCGTTACAGAAGGTATGTCACTATAGAGACAGTGCAGAAAGAACGTCGCTTTTTTATAACAGGTGCGCTTACTGCTGGCCGTAGTCCATAGGCCCATCGTCATCGTGATTTTCTCGAGTACTCTCCAAACCCTATTTTTTTTTATTATCCCGGTTTTGCATGCGCTCATTTCATTTTATGCCTGCGAGCTTTTCTGTTGCATAGTGCCACCCATAATTCCCTACTGTCCTCGAGAGCGTTTCGTTTCCCTTGGCGTCCATTTGGTAATTCTAATGGACTGTCGTTTATCTTCCCTGGGCATTACACGTCCTGCCCAGCTCCAATTTTTTTTCGCTGCTGATGCCAACTCTAATATTAGTTACCCTTTTTTATCTCTACAATTTCCACCGTTCACTTCCTGTATTTTATAAGCTTGCGGCGTAAGTAATCCTTCGAATATCAACACATTCAACGAGACGAAACAACATCACGAGCGCCCCGCTCTTCCCTAATGTCTCGTGCTCATTTTGTTCACAGCGAGGACAGATAAGAGCTCAAAATTCAGTTTTCCTTGCGTTCGTGCCTTCCTTCTAGGTTTAACAAGACCGCTGTCATCAACCGCCACGCTGTTCTCATTTTAGCGAATATGGATTATGATGATTCTGTTCGTAAATATATGTAAAGTAGTTCTTTAAACTCTATTCGCGATAATCTAGGCATCTGAATAACCGCGCTATATGTTTAGAACTCTGCCCACAAAGGCGTTCTTTGTACGCTGCCAAACGTACGTGTAAACTGCGCTCTAGATCACTTCTTTAATGTTCCTTTTTTCCGTCGTGCCCTCAGTGGTTTGTTATTGCGCTATCAATTTCTCAAAATTCATGATGTTAGGAGAGCAAGCTCTAACGCTGCCTACATTGCCATGTTTTCGCGTTTAAAGGGACACTAAACAGAAACAGTGAATCCGTTTAGATCGATACATTGTGCTCTGACAATTCTAATGTCGTTACTTTCGCCGTCATAGGTTTAATAATAGAGGAGAAAAGCAAGTTCAAAGTTTCATTTTTAAATTTCGCGCCGAAATCTCTCCGCGTGACGTCACGGATTTCAAAGCGTATTTATCGGGTTTTGGCGCCATTGGCTCAACAAAATTACCCCATACTTAGTATGTTAAGTCTATGGCCCCCTCAGAGGAAAATATGCTTCATTTTTATCGATTAGGAACTGCGTAGTCCCTAGTAGGCGCCGTCAAAACATGTGACGTCACGGCGAATGGTGCGGAAACTTCAAGGTGGCGTCGCCACCCACATTTTGTATTTGCGTGTTTTCTCGCTTACTGAGCGTCTTCTCGCAGCAAGCGTGGTGTTTTTGGCATCGTGAAAGAGTACTTTACTGATATGAGAAAAATCATTTTGCTCTTTAGTGTCCCTTAAAATAAAAAAATTAAATTTGTTATCGTCAGGGTAACTTTTCCTGGCAAGTTTCTCCATAACCACATTATTCTTCTCACAGATTCTTCTGGGGTTTGAGCCCATGCCATCTGGGCAAAGCGCGCTGGCCACTTAGCTATCGCCGGACCCGCTATAAGATCAGTGGCTTCTATAACGCATTCCTGAGTCCGGAGTGGAGACATACTGTGCTACACGAGTAACACGTTTGCGCATCACATGGGAATTCCTACTCAGAATATGACGACTTGTTTGCGTTCAGTTTCTCGTTGGTGCGCTCAGTGAAACAGCGCTAGTGGCTCAAAGGAGCGGTGCATTATATCACAAGAGGGATGGTAAGAAGCCTCAGACTCGAAACAATGGCTCATGCAAACATTGCTATCCGTGCTTCGATTGCCCGACTTTGCACCAATATTTCAGGCAGAATGAAGAGCAATTATTCTAGCACTGAGCAAACATCCGACGTATATTTCTTCAATAGTTATATTCACTGAGTCCTTGCCCACTTGCGCTACTTAGACACTACCAAAGTCATCGAGCTGTCCAACAGAACTTTATACAGACGTGCGCTTACATTGGGCCGGTTGGTGCATCATTAAGACGTGAGCAAACAGCGCTAAGCACTGGACGGAGAAGAACGACAGACACAAGCGCTGATTTCTAGGCGTATGGTTTGAGGATAGCATGTCCTGCAATTCCCTTGTTCCAAAGCTTGCATTTGACTTAAGAATAATTGTAGACTGCCTAAGTCACATACCCACTCCACTACCATTATGGTTCAAACAGGCTGTGCATTGCGCCCATTCTTACTCTCGCACTAGAATGGACCAAGCGTCCGCTTTGAACCTCAACCGACACGAGGTACTGCAGAAGACGGTTTTTAGAATATTTCAAAACATTTACGGGCACCCCCTAGTGACCTGCATACAAACCGACTCTTTCTAAAACATCATATTGCAACATCAAGTGGCCTTTGAAATTTACAAATTACTACTTTACACTAAGCAAATTTACTTTATGGTCTTTCAATCGATAGCTCCCCCCGATACACGCTCCGTAAGCAACTCACACCAGTTTCTTTTCTTCGCACAAGCTAGGGAGAATGTGCTCTTGAGTATCAGATACCAACCATACTGAACGAATTCTTCATTTCGGCTAACGTCGAACCACCTGAATGTAAATTTAAAAAAAAAACTGTGCGAATAGTGCAGTTAAACGAAAAGAAACTTCTGCAACAACGCTATCTGTCCTTTTTTATGCTGGCGTATATAAATTTCATTAGTGTAATATTGTCTTTTAAATATTATGAACATGTTTCACGGCGTGTTTGTAATAATTATGCGAGTGTTGTTTTATGTGCACTCATTTGTATATTTAAAGCGCCTTTTATGTCATTTAATCTGTCTTATATTTAATTTGAAGAGCCCATTGAACATGTTTCACGGCGTGTTTGTAATAATTATGCGAGTGTTGTTTTATGTGCACTCATTATGTATATTTAAAGCGCCTTTTATGTCATTTAATCTGTCTTATATTTAATTTGAAGAGCTATGTTACTGCCCATCTTAACCATCATAACGGATTCGCGCAAGACACGGAGACAAAGTCGACGACAAAGTATCTCTTCTTTGTCACCGTGTGCTTGCACGAATCCGTTAAGATGAATATGATTCAACTAGGCCGACTTGCAGTATTGCTTCAATATATTACTGCTGTCGATGTGATAATCACTGTAAAGAGGTCGCTATCATCTGTACGAGACGTCGAGCACTCTCAACATGTATGCGACATCTTTTCGCCTAAGGACTTTTCACTTGATGTCGGAAATAAACTTGACTTGAACCTCACTTCGTTGAAAAAGCTCGGTTTATTCTTAATATTTCCCTTTCTCCTTGTGTTAAAAATAATGATCGACTCCATTGACTTATGAACAATAATAACTTGCCTTTACCAGGCGTTAAACTTCTAGACCCTGCACAATTCAGTGTCAGTAGACTGTGATGTTAAATATATTTCACTATTAATTCATCTGCTGGTTCTTTTGCTGGGTTTACTTCCTCTCTTTGTGCATCCAGGCGAAGTAAGTCATTATCTGGAAGAAACCACTTTCCGCCAATTTCAACATTTATCTATTATTCCCAAAGTCGGTGCCGTAGTTCCTAATTGCCTGTTCAACAGCATGCTCTTCCCATCCGACATTACTGCTTACTGAGTTTGCACATTTATCTTTGATATTTAGCATGCCCATCGAGCTGGACTGCATTCTCAGCATCACTAGTAGACGTTGGAGCCTACCCTTGTGCTACATTTAGTCGGTATCACTTTGTTGAATTAAGTGCGACGACTGGTACTCATCCATTATTGATGTAGAATTGATGAACCTTAGCTGCTGAGTCTTAGCAAATAAAAAATTTCTCTCCATATTATTTCTAATCAGAAAGACATCTACACGACGTTGCCTGAGCACAGTATAAGCGTGCGCAGTTCTCCCTAAACAACAGACTTGCACCGGCGGTTATAAACCAACAGCGATATTTTGAGTATGGAGAGTGTGTCTTTCGGTGTGTGTGTGTTCCCCCTCTCCCTCTCTCACCTTCTGCTGCATCGCACCTCTGCATGTCACTTTCGTGAGCTGCTTCGAAGCAGTTTTGGAACGTAAAACCCCACAATTATTATTATTGCTTCGAAGCAGCTGGCGACATCGAGGGGTTCGTTGCATGTAGTTTGAAGCGGAGATAGCATAACCCCCTTTGGCTCTCCACAATACTTTTTTAGAGCGAAAGCTGTTATGAGATCATTTCACCGGCCGTTTTTGGCGCCGTAGTTGTCCGCTGCCGCCGCCGCTGCCGCCGCCGCCGGTGTCCGTAACCACTATCGCTCGAAATAAGAAAAAAAAAACAAAATAAGAAAAAAAGTCCAGGATGGAACGAGGTTCGAACCTGGGCCCTCTGCGTAGGAGCCCAGTATTCAACCTCTGAGCCATGCCGGTGCTTGAATCTGCTTTGCAAAAAGGTCCTATACAGGCTTCATGTCGGGAAGGAACCACATTAACATATGCAATATAGCGTGGTAGAAGAGTAAAATAAACACCAAGCGTCGTACAACGCGAATTCTGTAATCAGGCGTCACACAATGCGAATTGCGCAACGAGGAGGTTGTTGAATGCTTCCAACCCATTACAAAGGGCTCCGCCATAATTCTTCATCGTCATCAGGCACAGCATCAACAATGTGCGCATAATGCCTTACATGCGTTTAGCAGGTACCACGCCTCTTCGTAGAATGACGAAAAATGGCATAATGCGTGCGTTCCTACTTCTCAAAAATTACAATAATTTATAACCTGTTGAAAAGGAAAAAAGTTCGGAAATATCTATGCTGTAGTGTCCCTTGATTAGCTGGAACAAAAATTTTAGTCTGAGAACGCGATTCCTTTGCGTCAAAGCTGGAAGATTGGCTCTGTTCAGCAAATCTGTCATCGACGTCCGCCCAAAACTATTATATATGTACCTAACCGCCCGCTTTTGAATACCTTCAATTTTATCAATGTCTTTTTTAGTGAAAGGGTACCAGATTACAGAAGCGTATTCTAATACAGGCTGCACAATCGCGTTAAATGCAAGTAGACGAACCTCTGGAGTTGTTAGCCTCAGAGCCCGCCTGAGGAAGAAAAGCTTTTGATTGGCAGAATTACACGCAGTATTGATGTGTTTGGTCCATCTGAGATCATTGGAAATCCAAATGCCAAGATATTTTATGTGTTCGACCTCAGCGAGCAATACATTACGCGCCGAGTACTGGAAGTGCAGATTGCTACGCTTGCGCGAAATTTTCATAAAAACTGTTTTGTCAAAGTTGATAGTTATCTGCCAATCACTACACCATTTTACAATTTTTTCAAACGCTTCATTTAGTCGTAGCTGGTCACTGACGCTATCTATTTCCGAATACATTACACAATCATCCGCATACAGTTTAATTTTCACGGGAATGTCGTTGCCAATATCATTAATGAAATGATGAAACAAAAGTGGTCCGAGTACAGAACCCTGTGGAACGCCAGAGTCAACAGGAAGCCTCTTAGAGGCACGGTTTTTAAACGAAACATATTGCTGTCGGTTTGTGAGGTACGCAGAAATCCAAGTAACAATTTTGGCATTACCCAGAGTGACATCAAGTTTGTGGAGTAGCTCTTTGTGGGAAACCTTGTCAAAGGCTTTAGCGAAGTCCATGAAAATTGCATCGACCTGTTTACCTGAATTAATCGCCTTAGCGAAATCGTGTACTGTGGTTACTAATTGAGTGCACGTGGAAAGTCCTTTTCTGAAGCCATGCTGATTGCACGATAATATCTTATTTTTTGAAAGGAACTCAGCAATGTGGTTATGTATTATGTGCTCTACAAGCTTGCATGACGTTGAAATCAGGGAGATAGGACGATAGTTCAAGATGTGCTGCTTATTACCATTTTTGAAAATAGGTTTCACTGCCGCCGTTCTCCAGTCGAACGGTATCTCGCCCTCAGTTAGTGATTTAGAAAACAGTACACGCAGATATTTAGAGACCCATGGCGCGTATCGCTTTAAGAATTCATTTGCTTGCAACTGCTTCAATACTCATTGCAACTGCTTCAAATACTCATTTTTTCCCAGAGTCGTAACTGAATGGAATCAACTGTAACGATGCGGTGTTGCAGCCATCCCTTAATTTGTTTATGTCTCATATTGCGTAACTAGTATTGTGTAACTTGTGTATTTTTCTTGCTTCTGTTACTGTTGTACTTGCAAATGACGAGTTGTTCCAGTTATACTTAAGGTGTATATTTATTTCATGTATTGTCTTTGTACCAGTATACTTACCTGTTATATTTTTTTGTATTATTGTTTTTGTTTGCCCTGCGAGTGATATTATAAACTTGTATCCCCATCCTGCGAAAATCCTGTAACGGGATTGCAGTATTTGTAAATAAATAATAAATAAGTGGGTTCCTCGCAAGTGCACTTCTATTTGTTGCCAAGGAAGCCCATAAGCGCATGATCCATTTCCTCGGGGTCTCAGTAAAGTTCTTCGCCCTCCCCACCTCTCTCTCCCACGTCAACGTATGTTATACAGCACGGCGGGAGAGGAACATAGCGACCGGGCGTCACCTAATGTAAATTACATAACTGGTGGGCCGTTTAAAGCTTCCAACCCATTACAAAGGGCTGAGCCATAATTCTTCATCGTCATCAGTCGTCGCGTCAACAAAGTGCACATAATGCTTACAGACGTGTAGCTGGTGCCTCGCTTCTCCGCAGAATGACGGATAATGGCTTAGTAGGTGCTTCCGAACTTCACAAAAATTGTGATTTATGGCGTAGTGGGTACCTTGCTAGTGTACGTGTATTAGTAGCCCCAAGAGAGCTTAGAACGGTGCTTTAGAAACGCCGCTCTTCCAGCTTTCGCTGTGACTGTGCTGCGGTTTCAGCGCAGGCCTGGCGTTTTTTATCCCTGTTTCATCGCCCACATTAAATCTGAAGAATGGAGTGGTCTGAAGGACCGGTTCGAACTTAGGAACTTCAGCAAAAAGCTCTGCCACTGCTGCGCGCTGTCATAATTTCATGTGGAGCAAGATAGGGATCTCCTACTTTCAATAGTCAACGAAATATTGCCAGTAGCCATCGTATGCGTAAATTAGCCACTCACTCAGTGACTGTCGCGGCCACAGCCAGGTGAGCTTTCCTTTTATTTTGCTTATCAAACAATGTTTGCTAAAATACCCCATTGGAGCAGCCACACAGCACTTTTCTGGAACTCCATGTTGCTTCGTTTAATGGTGGATGCTCATTCAATGACTCGGTAACTCGATTGCCCTCGTTTGCTCATTGCGCTCTGCACCGATACTGAAGCGATTCAGTGAGGCGAAGTTGCTTCCCTGGCGCCAGCTGAGTGACATGCCAATGAGCGATTAAAATCAATAAACTTTCAATGTGTCAGTTATTCTTCTCTGACTTCTGGCAATTCCTGAATGAACTCGCAAGAACACCCTCTATAACAAAGGTTAGTAGCACTATTTTGGCGAATATATTGAATCAAGCCGTGCAAATAGACCAGAGCAGTTACTAAGTCTGGCTGGTTCAACGCGGGACGTGAAGAAACCAGCCGTCTCGGTCTTTTCTGCAGCTTATGATGAAGTGACACAAGGGCCACGAAGGTTTTTTTTTTTTTTTTTTTTAATCAATCGCTATCATTGAGCAACAAGGCTGCGTACGCGTTAATTTGTGGCCTGGAACTGCCCTCGCAATTTTATTAACTAAACATTACCTAAACTGCATCATAACTTTAGACGCGGGTGTTCCTCATTGTGTCAATCACGGCCACGCAACTTAAAGGGCGGAAGCATCAATCAGCGCCCCATCACTCCGCCAGCTCCGTCCGTCGCTGGACACACACCTCGATCAGAAGTCCCGTAGGACTGCGCTCGCCGCGCATCGCAGAGCCACACTTTTATACTCGGCCACGCATGGAGCGCGAGTGCCTGTGGAAACGGGAGCGCGCGATTGGCCGCGGCGCCCCGCGACGTCACCGATGGCGTCGGGGGCGCCACGCACTCCACGTGTTCCTGCGCGCCGCTTCGCCTCCATGTTTCAGTCACACGGCGACGCGCGTGCGGAGAGTCGATCGTCGGGTCACCGGGCGCGCTGAACGTTTTCAAGCCGATAGCAGCGCCTTGTGCGTGCGTCTGTTCGTTAGCGCTCCCATTCGGCGGCGCTCGCTTCGTAGGCGACGGTAGCATTTAACGGCGCGGAGAGAGCCGGCAGTTCACCGATCTCTCGGAGGAAGAAGACTGTGGAGAAAGGAACCGGTGCTCCATCCGGCGCTGCAGCAGGATCCTAGGAGTACCCGCCCCGCCCTCCGTCTCATTTCGAAGCGGCTTCCGGACAATTTTCTTTAGTGGCGGCTGCGATACGGCCGAGTGCTACTTCATTTACTCCGTTGCGCCTTGACAGGAGGATAAACCGACAGTGCTTGCTTGCGAAACGGAATTTTTGGTGTTCGTACTGTGCCCAATATCTGTGTTCCGCCTCTCCGGTTCAACTTGGTTCGAAGGATTCTGGCGGCCAACAAAACCGGAGCTGCACACGTCTTCGCTTCGTAAGTGTTCTGCTTCGAGCCTCTTATAATTATTTTTTCAAAGCTTTTTTTTTTCGCCTTTAGCTTGTTCTCGGAGCTTCAGGTTCATGCGCGTTCGTCGTGTTGACGTTTGTGTTGTGACGTACGCGCGCGCCTCTCGCTGTTATGCTTATGACGCGACGGGAAAGGCATGCGCCCGGCGCTCGTCGGCAGGTGAAGCAAACATTTAAAGAGACTACGTTAACTGGAAAGAAAGGAACGAGGCCTTTACCAAGAGCAGCCGAGTGCGCGCACTCGATGATTTCGCCAGCGGAACGCGTTACTGATCTGGCTTCAAACCGCAGAAACGCGAACTGTTTCTGCACCGCCATACCCTTTTCGCAATAACCCAGCTTTTAGCCGATTAAAATGCGAGATATCTTTACCTTTTAATCGGTGCGGCGGAAATGAATCTCTTTTACTGGTTGATTTTGATATGGGCAATTTGTTTGTTGTCCCCTAAGCATGCTCCTATAAGCTCGAAAAAAAATTGAACTTCGTTGACATTGCTAATCACAAAATCTGATGTCATACGTGGATCATACCTAATAAGTTAATATAGTAGAACGCATATAACATACTCATTTTTGTGGGGTTTAATTAGTTATGCAGCATTTGTTTCCTCTGGGGTCTTCAGTAGCCTCGTGCGCCCTCTATTGTCTCTGCGGTAAGTTGCTGTTTTGATGAGAGGAGTTTTAGAGTTCAACTGGCAATGAGGTAAAAAAAAAAGATGGTTTATTCGTTTCCTATTTAAAATATTGTAGCGCTACATTTGACGAGGACAAGACAGAGCAGCACATGACAGGACGGGCTCTGGTCATGTACTGTACTCATGGATTCACAGTACTTACGGATCTAATTTTTTTAGTGTAGCTACTGATATGCGCAAGTGCTGGTCTCTAAAGATAGTACTGGTTCTGATCTACGCGTTCGAGTCAAAATTGCGCCGATACGACCCGAACTGAAGGTTGTGGAAGCTAAGGTATGTGCGTTACTCAGCCCTAAATTGTCCTGTTTAAATCCGTGAGTACTGTGCTTATACGTCTTGTCCTCGTCAAATGTAGCGCTAAAATATTTTGAATAAGAACGTATTACCAACTGGCCCCGCAACGTATCTTGTTGAATGCACGTTTCCCCTTGTTTCTTCTCAAAAAAAAAAGAAAAAGCAGTTGGGGGCAAGATGCAGCTCTTTTATTTTTATAAATCTCTCCAGCTTTTCTTCATCATTTCGGCTTACAATTTGCATGTCACGATGCGAACACACCGCGGGAACAGTGTGAGGTAATAGTCCATAACGTTCAAAGCAGAACAAAGAAAAAAGAAAGGCTAACGCAGTTAAGTATACAGTGAAAATAAAAGGCTAAATTAAGGTAAAAAAATGTCGCGATATCTGACGACAGCCGGCTGTTGTTCAGTGAACTTTGCACTTCAGTGTCGCTGCCCAACCTATGCTGCGGAGATTTCATAGTAACTTGAAATTTAAAATAAAAATAAATTTACCAGCACGTGCGGGGCGTACATTCTCCGAACTCCGCATTTAATCGAATAAAGGTCAACGTTCCAAAGACAATTTGACAGAATAGATTAAAAGCGCAGGAAGACATTAATGCCAACGCTACAGCGAAGCGTCTTGGGATGACCTCTCATACATATTCAACGAATAACACTGTCGACTGCGTAAATAGTGTTCGGAAAATACCGAATTCCCCGAATGGAATGTATATACACATTTGTTGCTTCTATACACCGTTCTTTCGTCAGACATGTCTGCTCAACATTGAAATCGTGTCAAAAACTTGCATGGTATTAAAATGACTGCACAGTGCAGTGACACGGGCTGACCTGTTCTTCAGTATACCACATTCTGGAACACAGAAATAACAGCTTCTGTCGAAATGTCGTGAATTTGATATCGTGTCTCATAATCTTCTACTTGTTCATTTTTTTGTGCTATCTTTCCAAAAAATTGTCATAAAGCGATAGCCATACGTCGGTACCGAAGGAGGACGGCAGAATAATTTCAAAGCTGATTTGGTGTTTGTGGTTAGGCCAAAGTAAAGTTCACCGTAAGCAACACTTGTGCCTATTTATCGGTCCTTATTGTAGAAACCAGTGTCCGCGTCTCTATCGTAAGCAACGCGATCTTACTAAGATAGTGCGATTGCATCATACTTACAGAAGGTATCAAAAGTTGGACACAACTAGTTCTGGGGAAAACTGAATTTACCAGCAAATTTTGACTGTATTCGGTCCACAGTGCGTGTCGTTAATGCATTTTAGAACCGGCCAGAAATCTCAATTCACGGCTGCCTGCCGAAGCAGTGTTACTATTCAGGCTTTGCAAGTGTCTCGTGGTCCGCGAACTTTTATAGTCGACTGTACGGAGTTGTAAGAACTATACGTTTTCGTTAAAAAAAATTGGGGTCCAAAGTACACTGTGGAGGAATGTGAAGCGAAGTTTTCCTGGGTCTTTGTTTTTTTGTTCTTTACTTGCAGCCTCAGTTTTTGATGGCTGTAATACTTAGTATAAACTTGAGATATTGGAATTTTTAAAAAATAAAGATAATAATTACTGGCCAGCATGTTTTTACTTGCGACCACGATTTAAGTATGAAGACGCTTGACTCGACTTGAGACGGGCGGTTAACGGTATTGTGTGTAAATGAATGTTTTAAGCACGATGAGCTGATGGCGAAAATATCCAACACTGGCGAAGAAATGTCACACATGACGGATGCACGCGTCAAAAATGCATGCGCCACATGTGCCGCGTTTCTCGGCATACGGGAGCAAGCAGATTTCACCATCGCCATGATTTCGCCATATAAAGAGGCGTGGGTGAAGTCTAAAGGGTCATCTTACTTATTTATTTCTTAAATGTGAAGCATTTATTAGCCAAATTCTGCGACTTTGAGCGTATCTATCTATCTATCTATCTATCTATCTATCTATCTATCTATCTATCTATCTATCTATCTATCTATCTATCTATCTATCTATCTATCTATCTATCTATCTATCTATCTATCTATCTATCTATCTGTGTCTGTCTGTCTGTCTGTCTGTCTGTCTGTCTGTCTGTCTGTCTGTCTGTCTGTCTGTCTGTCTGTCTGTCTGTCTGTCTGTCTAGCCGCTACGACTGTGCTCTCGTGGCAGTTTCGTTAATGGGACATATACCAAATTTGGTATGGCACAACATGACTGCATGACGAACATAAATGATAGCTCATAACATCAAAATTATGACATCGATGTCGTGAACGGCATGATTTACATGCCACGGCCTTGGTGCTCTGGTGGCCGTTTCGTTAACTTGATGCATACCAAAGTTGGTATGGCGTGACAAGATTGTCTGACAAACATAAGTGACAGGTCCTATTGTGCACATCACGACATGCATGTCATGTACAGCATGATTCACATGACATGGCCTCGGGGTGCTAACGACCGTTTAATTATATGGATATATACCAAAATTGGTACGACGAAGCATTTCTTTATGGCGAACATAAATCACAGGTGGTAACATAAAAATCATGGCATGCATGTCATGTAGAACATGATTTACATGCCACGCTCATGGTGCGCTCGCGGCCGGTTCGCTAGCTTGGTATACCACAAAACTGGTATTTGGTGACGTGATTGTATGGCGAATATAAATGACAGGCGTTAACATGAAAATCATGGCATGCATGTCGTGTAGGGCATGATTTACATGTCATGCTCATGGTGCGCTCGCGGCCGTTTCTCTGGCTTGATATACACCAAAATTGGTATTGCGTGACGTGGCTATATGACGAACATAAATGACAGGTGCTAACACGCAAATCGTAACATGCATGCCATGTGCGGCATAATTTAGCGCACCATGACACCATAACACTGTCTGGCACAATGGCACCATGGCACCAAGTGCACCATGACACTGCCTTGGTGCGCTTCCAGCCGTTTATTGACTGCGTATACACTAACATTCGTATGGCATGACATGAGTGCGTGACGAACATAAAAGACAGCTCACGCATTACATATCCCAGAATATATGTTTCATTATATTAAAGATTGTACATGCATGTGTGCATGAGAAACGTGCGATGTACAGTGAACTAGATGACACGGCATGAATGACTTCATTTGCCTCAAAGGCAAACAAGGCGATGTATGCAGCTCTTTGCTGGCTGCTTAGCATTACATCGATTCCCACTGTGCGTGGTATCTGCCGGATTTATTTATTTATTTATTTATTTATTTATTTATTTATTTATTTATTTATTTATTCATTCATTCATTTATTTATGCGCGTACAGCGCATACCTTAGTCAGGGGTGCACCAGGAGCGGAAAACCTGACAAATAAAAGCTGAGGAATAAAAAAAATGAGAGCGAATATTTATTTTGCCTAAGTGTCGTGGGGAGCAAATACCTCAGAACAAGAAGCAATACACATGTTAATATGGCGCTCGCATATGGCAACGCACAATTTTTAGTGCTAAGAAACGCTTAGTACTGGGCGCACAACTGCACAGGTCTATTGTGCGTGTGGAAAAAAAAACCAAGTCTATTTCAATATTTAAGCGCGAGGAAACAAAAAATTATGTGTCATATTCAAGGCATAGGGGTTACTGGCACAGCTTCTATGAGCGGGTGGTGTGGTTACCATCAGAAAGGTCAGATGTAGAGTTAATAGTTTTATATAAACAAGACGACGCAATCAAACTGGGCATATTCCGTCCTCGAAAGCCCATCGTTAAACGTTTTTCTGTAACTTTTGCTTCATTTGAATTGCAGTGGTCCGTAAGGTTACATTTTTCTTCCTTATTTTTGGAGATTCAAGGCAATGCTAAACTTGTTCTGGCTGCCAAAAACACGGCAGGGTTCCTGTAGCTCACAATAGTATCGAACCGTCTCTTATAGTGCTGCGACTATCGGCGCACGTTGAAAACTCTAGATAGACAAGGTTAGGTTAGCCGTTGGCACTTGGAGGTTTAAAAATAAATTCACTTCAGCCTGCTCGATGCAGTTATTGTACAGGTTACTCCCTGCGTCACGAATCTGGCATACGCAATGGCAAGCTGTTGACCAAGCAGCTGTTCAGGAGAAACTTTCAAGCCGCGGGACTTTTTTTTTCTTTTGTTGGTACTTGCCGCTACGTGCTGTTGGGCAAGATATTTTTCGAAAAGGCTAAAAAGCAAATGCACACTGAAGGGCCTTATTTGTCCATTTCACGCCTGTCTGTCACGTCCATTGCACGCAACTCTTATACCATCTCTGTATAGAGGCTCTTTTTTCCTGCCTTTGAGCGACAATCTTGAGCTCCGCATCTGCGCCAGCAGGAACTTTTCTTGCTTATTTTGCGAACTATTGCCAGGCGCGAAAAAGAGTTTCTCCGCACAGCCAGCGTTTCACAGAACTCCGAGAAAGAAAGAAAGAAAGAAAGAAAGAAAGAAAGAAAGAAAGAAAGAAAGAAAGAAAGAAAGAAAGAAAGAAAGAAAGAAAGAAAGAAAGAAAGAAAGAAAGAAAGAAAGAAAGAAAGAAAGAAAGAAAGAAAGAAAGAAAGAAAGAAAGAAATCTTCAAGTTACAGCGTCACCACACTTCAGCGAACGTGTGCGTCATCAATGGCATATGTGCCTCTTGCTTTGTAAGCGCTTTTTTTTTGTGCGAAGCCGCCATGTTTTTTGCGGTTCTCGCTGCGTCGCTTGCTGTTGCTGCTGCTTCTCACGTTGGGGTGGGAGAGGCAGCTATGAGCGTACAACTGTCTCCTGCTGCGCGTTCCACGTCGTCTGCCTGACAAGTGCGGGAGCAGGCGGCGCGGAACGGTGCGATTGTCACACCTCCAGGACGCGCGTGGCTTGCCACCGTCATTGACTGTTCCGGATATCGGCCGATCCGCAGCTGCGTCACGTGCCAGTGCGTTCTTCTCTCAACCCGCGGGTATTACTGCTTTCGCGTTTCGCTTAGATGTGTTCCAATACTCACAGTAGGCAGCTAATTAGACACCTCAATGGACAACAGTCATCTTAGGTGTGCGTACAGTTCTTACAAAGCCGACAAAATAGACAGCATCGAGAAGATCGCATCGACGTTAAAAATTGTGCAGGTCATTTTGATGTCCAAACAAGATGGCGGCTGAGAAAGAGGTCTGGAATCTCGACCGAATCCGTCTTTTATATTTCCTGTGCTGCCCTCTGCCGTTTCCGTAAGGGCCGAGACAACCGACATTGTTGGAACGAAAGCCTCCGAGATGATGAGGCCTTTCGCGACTTTTTCGCTAGGGGAAGGGCGCATGCGCCGTGGCATCGCGGAAAAAAGGCGCATTGTCCTTTGTTCATGGGTAGAAGTAGCCATGGTTTCTTGTGAGCTTAATTAATGTAAGCTGCGTTGAACTTCACACAGTTTACAACCTAGAACACGAAAGCCGTAATAAACACAGTGATTTTGTGGACGTTTCTTTTTTTGTTTTAGCTTTCCCAGTGACGATACAAGATGGCGCGCGTCACGTCGCTCAAACGTCATACAAGCGGTTAATTAGCGTTTTTTAGTCTGTTTGGTATTCCATAACGCGAAGGCGTAGGGTAATACTGGATAGCGTGTCACGTCAAGTGGCGCCAGCTATGGGGGATAAAAACAACTAAGAAATACTTAATCTGTGTCCTCCGAGATTTCGGGATTACCCTCGTTAAGCCTACAGCATTGATTATTTGGGCATGGCTCTCGAAAACGGTGCCGAGTCGACACGACTTTCGTGCTATCGAAGCTTAAGTACCATGAATCTAAAGCAATAAAAGCATCAGTTCGGAGCTTACGAGCTACAGAGCGCACGACGGCCACTTGATAGATTTGAGGTGGGCGGCAATCGCTTTCGGCGGCGCGGCCATGTTTACCTGGCGCGCGCATGCGCAGTTAGCACCCGGTATTCCGGTACTCGCAAAGCGTTTTGCGTATAGCAGTGTGCCGCACAGACTAAAATGCTCTATTACTAAGACCTCCCGGCCTCCATGCCATCTTCAAAGAAGTCGGCCCACACTGTCTACGAAACTGTCCAGAATTGGTCACAGCCTATGAATCTGTTGCAAGCAGCACCCAAAACATTGCTGACGTGACATTTTCCGGTTACCGGACTTGAATCTGGCGCTGGCGGTAGCACAAAAGCAGAACCTTTCAGATTTCCAGTTGTTGTTCTGTGGAAACCGTTGCTGACATGCGAGTTGAGTCGCGCGATGTCTCGCCTGAGATGGTTTACGTTAGTCTCATGGAGCCTGAGAAAGAAGAACAAAAAAGTGGATTATTGTGGACAAACCGCAACTTCTGCGTAACTTTTATGGCTGCCTTGAGCATTGACGTCAAGGTTGCCATTTTGCTATACAGCAAGCTAATGTAAAAAGAGTCATTTGATCTTCACTATATATTCTGAAGCTGTAGCAGAGCGGTTGATGAGCATTACGCAACAATATGACCGAGATTGGCGTCACTTGAACACAGTATGGTTCCTCGTTTGACAACTTATGTCATTCTCTCTGGAACGCACATAGAATAGGCATTAGCATAACCAACACCTGTGCAATGCCTCTGGAATTTCCTGTGCTGTTACAGGGCCTGTTCAATGCCCTTGGAAAAAAACTTAATGTGGTCTTGGGAGGGAGGAGGTGGGTTCATTCCCCCCTGCGCTCCTACATTTTTAAAATATGCATGTGTATGTATAAACG
Organism: Rhipicephalus sanguineus; assembly: GCF_013339695.2. Taxonomy (NCBI): domain Eukaryota; kingdom Metazoa; phylum Arthropoda; class Arachnida; order Ixodida; family Ixodidae; genus Rhipicephalus; species Rhipicephalus sanguineus. Next base: position 37,548 of record NW_023615590.1, on the reverse strand, counting down.
CGCACATAAAAACACAGACAAGAACATACATAAAGAGTGCTTGACTCATTCCTCCCCCCTCCCGAAAAAGGTTTCAGGTATGCCCATGTGCACAGGCGCTTATTACTATACTTACCAATACTAATTAGAACCGATCAGCACCCCCATTCGGTTAAAGATGTATAACTATGTATCTCTTTATTGCCGATGCAATAAGCGCAGTTAAACGCTACATTTGTCACGTACGAAACAGCGCGCTATACGACTCGCATATTAAGCATTCGCGTTAATGTGTGCCTCGCCTGCAGCGGCTTAACATACAACAAGAGCTCGCCGCCGCTGCATAGAAGCTGTATTACCGGCGGTCTGACGAAAGCCATCGGACACGAATCCGAAAATAGCGACAATAAAGTGCAGATAGAGACCGCCAGGAGGCGTCATTACCGCCGCACCTCCGACGGCGCCGTTGCGCCTAGCAATGTCGTATATTGCTAATGTGCCGCGAAGCCGTGCCCCATTACGACACTAGGGCAACTCGAGGCGCGTTCGCGGCGTCGGCTTGCTTGCCCCTTGAACCCCTCTCCCTATATATGTAGTGGATTGCCAGCAATTCGGTACAGCGCGCGGAGTAACACTTGCCAGGAGGGCGTGCATCGGCTCTGTCACGATTCGTCTCCTTGCGCGCCGTGATGTAGTTCTCCACGGATCGCAATGGAGTTCCTGCTGCAAAAGAGTACCAAGTTCAGGTAGTTGGCTGACGTTCATTCTGTAGTGGTTTTTAACTGTGCTAAAACAAGTAGAACAGAAGAATAGAAGACGACACGTGCGCAGCGCACCTGCTGTCTCCTCTTCCTTTGTTTTCCTTGTTTTAGCGCGGTTCAAACCATTACAAGATGTAGTTTACGATTGAAAAACAGCGCACTCTCACACAGACAAAGAAGACAAGGACCACAAATATACAGCGCTGACTCTCAACTAAATTTTTTATTCGATAAACAGCATAATATAAGCAACTAACACCCACATGTTCAGCTGTGAGTCAGTCACAACTGAATAAAAAGATTCGATTGCGAGTCAGCGCTGTGTATTTATAGTCCTTCCCATGTTTGTCTGTGTGTGTGTGCGCTGCCGTTAAATCATGGAGTAGCACCAACCATCTTGATTTGTCCGCTAAGAAAGACGAACACATGGGATAAGTCAGGACAGGCGCAAAAGTCAAGATGTAATGTACTGATTAACTCGCCCGACCAGCAACAAGTTTTTATTAGCACCAGCCAGCCCAAGTTTCAGTTTTGTAACGCTGTGGAGTTCGCAAACGTTCAGCTTTGAGAGTTAATCAGTCGGCGTCTTTTGTTGTGAGTTCCTTCGATGACTCTTCACTGGCGATTATCTTTTGCAACCACTATTGCTTTTGTTTTGAAGAAGTCAAAATAATTAACCGTCGTGACACTATTGTTTGTATCTCAGAGTTCTAGACAGCGTTATATGTGTTATAAAACAAATGCGTTTCATAACACCGCTGTATGAAGTTTTATAAACAACATTACGAAAACTGAGCCGACGAACTGATGAAATTCAATCAAAATGGGGGAGCCCGTATCACGTTAAGACTATAAACACACCAGAAAAAAACAAATCGGTCGTTACTTCCAGACAATGCCAAGGAGAAAAATCGAAACTGGAAAATCGAAACTGGAAAAGAGTGTCCACTCTCTTTCGTTTGTCCCTGTTTTTTAGCGCTTTGAAGTTGTGCCATGAAGAATAACAAAGCAAGTAGTGCTCACAGGGCTTTCAGCAGGAAGGCTTAGGGCGGTACTTCAAGAAATCTGCACGTCAACTATCGCTGATGGGTGTAACTATGGACGCAGTTCGAAGCTCAATATTAGCCGCACATTTCTTGCATTGGTGGTATAGGGGTGATGTTTGTACATAGAACTGTGAAGTCTTGAAAACCATCTGAGACAGGAACCCTCTGTACGTTTCATTTGAAGTGTTCTTGAAGCACTCCTCGTGCTTGGTGAAAAAAAAAACACATACAGCGGAAAGCAGATGCTGCTGTGAGCAGCTCAGCCAAATCTTGCAGTCGTGCGCGGCTGAGAGAGTTCACAAGCGGAGCGTGAAGTTTCCACTTTCTCAGGCGCCCTCTCTTCAGAGGACCGTACACGCGCTCTTCGGAAGGCCGTCATACAGCACTTTTTTTCATGCAACAGATTGCTGCTATTGGCTGATAGCTGACATAAACCAAAAGTGGCATTTGGGTCAGATGCGTTTCATGCCACGGGATGCCGCGTTCTGTATAGTGCCGGGCATGCCGGGCACCGCGTTCCATGGTGTACTAAACTTACACAGTAGCGACACTAGCGCGCACCGGAATCGAACCGGGAGAGAGCGATGCAGTTTCATTACGCGCGCTCAAGGTCCCCTTTGTTATCCCCCCCTCCCCCCAACCCACATGTAGATTCCAGCGCACTCGTCGGGACTAAAGACGACTGAAAGCACTTAAAGCGTCGGACAAATCTCTGCAACTCCGATCGTTTGTGACGGATTCGACAAAATATTTACATCGATCGACTGGTGAGGTAATAAACTCCGATACTGAGGTCCGTCTATGGTTATATTGAAAAGTGGTTCAGGACCACTTTAATAAGCGCATTATGTGAAAAAAGAGACGAAATCAAGAGAACGGTGGAGTGAAGTTTAAGGCGCCGTCCACTAGAACTTCAAAACCAAGATTGTGCACATGACAGGCGAAAAGTTTGTCTTAACATTTAGGCATCGCAGCTGGCCTTTCATTTTGTGAGCTCCTTTTGTCAATCTTGCTTCAAGCCTAGGCGAAATGTGTTCACGCTGTCTAAGGCCCACTGACGTCGCCTCGCTCGCCCTTTACGACCTATTTACTGCTAAAAGTCACTCCATCTTTTTCAGGTGTATCGATGTTGCGACTACTGCTCACACCCACGGCGAAGGCGATAGCCGAAAGTGACATTTGGCTAGGGGCACCGAACAACAATACACGAGATCAGATGATGGAGAAGATGTTCTCCGAAGCAGAAGAGTCAATTATATGAAGAGAGCGAGGGAGGGGCTGTAGGCGGGGTAAGCAGCATGACCAGTATGGGGGGGGGGGGGCATATGCATGTAGCGCCATCTCTCGTCGGTGGCAGTGGTGGCCTTCCGTAACTGTATGGGAAATAGGCGAAAAAAATGATATCTCACGAAAACAGCTAGTTATCAAAAACGACTCCCGGTTCTAAATAGCAGGGACCTATTTGAACATTCTTTTAAAATTACAGTGTCGCACTACAAACCGTGTGGCTTCCCAGAGTGTTAAGAACTTTACAATGGGGCCCCATGTGTTTCTAGTGGGCGATGTTCAAATGTCCTGGAAAGCCACACGCTTTGTGGTGCCATACTGAAATTTTACCAACATGTTCCAGTATATATCTGTTGTGTAGAACCACGAGTCGTTTTTGATAGCTAGCTGTTTTCAAGAGATATGGTTTTTTTCGCCCATTTCTCATTCGGTTATGGCAGGATGCCGTTGCTGCCGCCGAGAGATGGCGCCACGTACAGATTTCCCCAAATCCTGGGAATGAGCTCCACTCGCTCCCCCAGGAATTCATTCAATGAGAGCGCGGAGCCTCCCGGCCGCGGTGATCCCGGGTTCGATCCCGGTCGCGGTTGCCGCATATCGGTGGAGGCGAAATGCTAGAGGCCCGTGTGCTGTGCGATGTCAGCTCACATCAAAAGACCACCACGTGGTCGCAATTTCCGGATCCCTCCACTACGGTGTGCCTCATAATCATATCGCGGTTTCGGGACGTATAATAGCCCTGATACAAATATTGTTAGTTTTGTCGCTCGCTCCTAGGTACCCTAGAGTGTCTGACTTTGGTTCATTCGTTAACCCCACTCTATATATTGAAAGATGTTTGAACGAAAGTTCTATTTTTTTAACAGTGTGAGCCATTGTTGCTACGGTGAGCTGTCGTCTCCGTAATCTTAAGCGCATCTCTCGTCGTAACGTTTCGCCTTTCGTTACACTGAAATGGAATCAGCTCCCACAGGAAAGGGTGGGTTCGAGATCATTGGCAGAGGCTCTCGTTTTGCAGAGGACATAATATGGATTGATGATGATGATTATGATGATGACGATATGGTGATGATAACTCATGAAAGATTCGCTTCCCGATGTCTATAGTATCCCGTGAGATTCGCGCATTTTGCCGAATTCGCATATATGGAGACGGATTTGGGAGAGGGTTGGGTGAAGCGAAAATAAGCGCTTATTTCGAGTAATTGAAAACAACTGCTAAAAATGAACAGGAAGACAAATAACGCATAGACGTTACAAAACTTGGATTACCGTTGAGCTTGGCCTTCAAGAGTAGAACGCGATAGCGTAATCGGGCCCCGTGCACATCGCCTTCTCAAATGCTAGCCTGGCCCCGGTTCTCTGTGTATGCCTTAACTGTGCCGAAAAGAAACGAACGTCTGTACACGTCACATTGGCCGTTTCAAGCAATCCTAGAATGCCTACTGAAAATACGTACAGTTGCGCAGTGCCCACTACGCCATAATTCTTCCTTTTGTGAATCAGCGAAGGGCCCACTACGCGTCCGCCAGGCAACACGTGAACCTACGCAGCTGCTCACTTTGTTGATGCTTTTGCAGCTGATGATGATGAAATATATCTGAGCGCTTTGTAATGGGTGGGCCTTTAAAGCACCCACGTGTTGCGCAATTCACATGTTTTGACGCCTGGCGCGATTCTACGCTTCTGCCACCAATATTACATGTGTTAAGGAGACTCCTTCCAGTACATGACATTCACGTAGTCTTTTTTAAGAAGCAGTTTCAAGCACTGGCGTAGCTCCTCGGTAGAATGCCTCCTTGCACCGCAGAATGCGTAGGTTCGATTCTCACTCGAACAAAATATTTTTATTATTTATTTTATTTGCATCTTTCTCGATTTTTCGGTCACAGACAACGCTGATTTTTTGCTCAGAACAACGCCGACACCGACGCCCACGCCAAAATTGCTGTGAAACGAGCTCTTGAACGCTATCGTGTTAAATGAAGAAGTAGGTCATCTTTACCTTCGTCTACGTGCCTTTTAATTCAAGAAAACATTTCAGTCACCTCACTACACTCTAAGAAAAGGAAGAGTATGTGTTACAATTTTCGGTTATTCCCGATTTGCCACGTATGACTCTCTTTAAAGAGACACGTCAACATTCTTTCGAGTGCCACGACTCCCCTACGAGAGTATAAGGATCACCGAAGATAGTTCACGTGTATCTTTAAAAAGAGTTAAACTCCTTTATTTCTTTTTGTTTTCGTATAGTGCGGTCGTAAGAATGTGCATCCTGCGTAACTTCGTCGTTTTCTCTCTTTATTTGCTCTTTCGTTCTGCATCAACGACGCGCAGTAACCCTCGAAAACGAAAGGAAGCAACGCGCACTACGTCGGCGTCACAAGGGCTGAAGTAACGACACAACAAGGGCGCCCTTTGAAGCGCGTCTTGGTTGTGTCAGCTAACCAGCAGCCCCAGCGTACACACGACCTAACGTTTACAGAAGCTTCACCGACTAACACAGCTTCAGTGAATCGTTAAGCCTGTACGTACGCGCTCTGTCCGCTGTCCCGCAACTGACGCCGATAGGAAAAAGAAAAGGTCAACCATTCTCCTATTTGCAAACAGACGTGAGCCTCTACTCTACACTGACGACGGTTGTTTTCGGTTGCGGTCTGTTTACGAACTCAACGAGTTACGTATGCAACGAAACTGTACTCGTACCACACCAGTCATGAATGAGCAATTGTCGGGATTTCTAGGAAAGCCTCCTCATTTCTCGTGTAATTCCTGATATCCAGTATTATGTGACTCTGGCTTGCGTTCTTTTAAAGATCAGTTGGAACACTAATTATTATTATTATTATTATTATTATTATTATATTATTATTATTATTATTATATTATTATTATTATATTATTATTATTATTATTATTATTAGTTGTTGTTGTTGTTATTGTTGTTGTGGTGGTGGTAATGGTGGTAGTGGTGATGGTTGTGGTGGTTGAAGTTATTTGATATACGCAAGGACATCAAGAAAATAGGGAGAGAGCTCCCTCACACCTGCCACATAGAGGAGCACAATGTTTGGCCACTTTTTAGGGAGGAGGGAAGAGAAAGAGAAAATAAAAATGAAAACAGAGGAAGAGGAAAAAAGAGGGGGAAGTAAAGAAAAAAAATGACCAACACTCGGACAAAAATAAGTGAAACCAGGGTGAAAAAAACGCGTCTGTAAACGTGTGGCACCAGATCCGTTTGGTTCTTATTTAAATATCAGCAGAGCTCGGTGGGGCTGGTCGCTTCGAGCAGCGCACCCTCTGAGAACGAGGTAATCGTCAAGGGTCGCGCACTTGCATCCAATCAGTCTCTATTCCTTAATCAGTTAAGAAGCAAATATCTTTCAGCCAGCCACAATCACCGGTCACAATACACTGCGGTTCGCCTTAATTTCGACGGTCTGCCTGCGCGTCACACAAACTTTGATTGGAAAAGTAAGTGTCTATCTTCATTGGAAGTGACTCTTCATTGGAAGTGAAGTGAGCCACTCTTCATTGAAGTGACTGTGGTCGGATGTCGCGAACGTGGCAACTAGAGTGCGTCTTTTAGTTCTTTTACTTCAGTTAATATGCGTTCTTACTTTTATTTGAAACGCCTTGCTCTCTCTGCTTCTTGTCTCGAGTTGTCGACATTTGGTTCACGCTACCTGACCTTTATTTATGAAGTGTGAATGTGTGTGCTCTCAGTGGTAGTCTCCTGTATTATCGTGATTGTGACACCCCCCGCCCCCATTTCCCTACAGACGTGCACTCTTACGCCTCATAGCCTTGTGTGCGTAACAATGAGCAAAACAAGCAAGCAAGAGTAACAACATACGCTTTATCGAAAAAACATCTCATTGTTGCTGCGAGATTCGAGAGAAATGGCAAATCGAGTGAATGAGATCGCGGAGCCATGTAGAGCTCGAAATTATAGAGCGATCCCGTTAAATATCGTGAAGGGCCGACATGTTGTATTCTTTCTGAGAATCATAAAGTTCACGTTGTTTGTTTGTTCCCCGCTACAGGGGTGGGTATGGGGAGCGTTTATGAATGATAGGGAATCGCGGATATTCTGAAATGAACGGAAATGGATTCTGTAACGCATTCGTCGCGCTGCTGGGGGCGTCGATATTCAAGCCTTCCATCCAGAACGGTTCAGCCAGCGCACTAGCTTTGCCGTCTTGAACGAGAATGAAAGACGACATTGTTCTTTTTCGGGCGAATGTAAACGGTGAAATAATTTTCTAAATTCTTACTTTGCCAGCGCTATGAGGCTCGCCACTCAGTAAAAAAAAAATCAAGGAGGAAAATGCTCGCTCTGATTTCGGGTAAAATTTACAAAGAAAGCCCCCTGAGTTGCATGAATACAGCGCACATTCTGCCATCTATTTGACGCACAGCTTAGGGAGATGCAGAGTGTCTAAGGCAGGAGGGGTCTCAAGCTCACCTCCGCTAGCGGGCCGCAGTCACAAAATTTAGTCCCGCGAGGGCCGGGACAGTGAAGAAGGTTAGAACAGGGGGGAGGGGGGTCCAGAACTTCACTCCGTGTGAAGCAGCGTGCCGCGTGTTTGAGAACCCTGGTCATCTGCATGGTGTAGTAAAGCGTTAAGTGCTACGCGTCATGCAGGCTGAGGTATGGTGGAGGTATCGAGAGAGAGAGAGAGAGACAAAGGCAAGTGAATAGCAAGGAGGTTAGCCAGGTTGCACCCGGTTTGCTACCCTACACGGGGAAAGTGGGAAAGGGTAAGAAAAGAATAGAGAAAGAAAGAAGGACAACTACTACGCTCGCATGCATAGCAGCGTTCTAGGCGCATACCCAGAAGGTTTCAAACTGCGAACTGTCCCAGAGTACTATCGCCTGTTCTCCTTCTTCGGCGATCACCCTCAACGTGTGCCCAGAGTATGATTAGGAGGCGATAAATGCGCGATAAATGCCAGCTTCAGCGAACCAACCGCCAATTCGTGCAGCACGACAACCACGCATTTCTATTGTTTTGCGACCGTCGATACGTGCGTGTGCACCGGCCTTTTCTTTTTTTTTCGTACAATATAGTTCGACGTGTGTTTGGTTGGCTTCCCGACTATAGCTTTAAGTCCTTGCTGTAGATATTGCTTACGTAAATACCTCGGGTTCTGTCGCAGCCGTCGCTTTGTTACTGCCGTCGCCTCCGCACTAACGTCCTATTAAACATTGAAAGGCTGACTTTCCGCTGTCGCCATATCTGACGTTTGCTTGTGTTGTAACTTTCTGAGAGTCTTCTTTACTCCTTGCGTGACGCGGGAACGCAAACTCTGGATAAAGGTCGAACACTTGAGCTGAGGCAGTTCGGTTGTTTTTCTCTTCTGCCATCGGCGATGCGGATGCGTGGTGCTGGATTCTCTGCGTCATAAAACGGAATGGGGGCGCCTTTCTACTTTCGTATATATATTTTTTACATAACACTTTTCTTTTCTGATAACCCCCCGCGTCAACTTCTCAGAATCAAAATACTCCGTTTTATTTTAGTACATCCTATATTCTGGCTCTCTTCGCCACACTCCTTATAGGATTTAAACTATCCGAGTGATTGTTTTTCTCGAATGAATCCCTCGCGCAAGAGAACTGTGGAAAATCGCGGGCGCCCGAAATACTTCGAGGATTTCGAAATACCTCGGCATTCGACGCTGCGAGTCGCGGCGTTAACTTTGTGACGCTTGAACGACGACGGCGCACGCCCACGGCTTAATCGATGCTTTTGGGCAAAAATGCAGCGCAAAAATAAACATTCACGTAGAACGAGAGACACATGGACAGGCAAGGCTTGCACACGGCCGGTGTGGTTGCTTTCTGATTTTGTGTGTGTGTGTGTCTGTTCGTTCCGCTGGCGCTTGCATTCTCGCGAGGACAAAAGGTATAATTATCTTTCATGTTTCATTTAGGATTAGTAGAGAAACAGCTAAAGGCATTAGTTTTTACAGGCAGAGAAGTGGTGGACGTTTTTGTGACGGTCAATACACGGACAACTTTAGATAGATAGATAGATAGATAGATAGATAGATAGATAGATAGATAGATAGATAGATAGATAGATAGATAGATAGATAGATAGATAGATAGATAGATAGATAGATAGATAGATAGATAGATAGATAGATAGATAGATAGATAGATAGATAGATAGATAGATAGATAGATAGATAGATAGATAGATAGATAGATAGATAGATAGATAGATAGATAGATAGATAGATAGATAGATAGATAGATAGATAGATAGATAGATAGATAGATAGATAGATAGATAGATAGATAGATAGTCAGTCTCATGTCACGTATTGTCTTGAATAGATAATGGTCGAGGGAAAGAAATATACTAACTATAGAAAGGGAAAGATGGAACAATGAAAGAAAAAAACAGAGCAAGGTAGATTATCTTCGAGAAACCCTGTAATCCCCGTATACGTTCAGTATACGGGGATTGCGCCCTCTCGAAGACTCGTTCTCGGTCGGCGTGTTCCAATTCCGTGCCGACTCGCGTGCAGTTACGCCCGCATTTCCGAAACGACGCACAATGCGAGCACTCGAACCACGTATACTGCGTGCTCCGAATACGAGCGTCTAAACAAACGATAGGAAACTCGACGGAGACTACGGTGGTGGGGGTGGGTTTGGTTCAGGAACCTCGTAAGAATGTTCTTCTTGGATTGCGGTGGTTGCGCTAGTCACGTATCCGAGCGTGTGCATCGGAACGTGAAAGAATCCCCGACGCTCGCAGAAAAGGAGTTCGGCACTACTGCTCGACGCAATATCCCAAAGGTCTTCGGGCGGGGACGGAGTTTTCGGAGGTGCCGCAGTTTCGGTGGCATCGACTTTTTTTTCCCCTCTCCAGTGCACTCGCTCGCGTGAGCTCGTGCCTCGGTTTGAGCACGCGAGCGAGTTTGGTTGATGAGATTCGTCGTCTTACAAGTGCGTCCTGGCGCGTGCGGTTGTGCCCGCAAGGTGGGACTCGGCAGTTGCGTGTGCCGATTCGTATAGTTGCTTTATTCTCCGACCGAGCTAAGCTCCCTACATAGTAGAACACAGGTGTTGCTACTCTGGTATGGGGAGGGGAGTCCGCGGCCTCGTACTGCTATCGAGGATAGTAAGCTTGCATGTTACCATGGCAGAAGGGATAGAAAAAAAAGACAAAGAAAACTAGGAGGGAGCGTCACACGACAATGTTGAAGCCTAGTCATTAAACATTTAAGCACCCTGGTCACGTGGTAGGCAAGCTCTGTTATTGGTCGGCTCTCTTTGGTTGCTTCTGCTGCGGGATATGCGGGGGGACTAACCCTAACCGATAGACACCGCGCGCTGGTCGCGAGGGGTGGCGTCAGGGGAAATTAGCTTGCCGAGGCTAGCGGAATCAAGTGACGCTCCCTCCTCGTTTTTTCATTCATCCATGCATGTTACCATCAGGAAGAAGTAAATTAGGAGAGAGAATTACGCCACGCCGCCAACCTCTGGTTGTTGTTTGTTGTTGTCCTCTGTGCATGGCTCATACCCAATGCAGGGGATTGGCCGAGTAGAGGGTGAATTTTGCTAATATTATTTGAAGAGTGTCGTTCGTGGAAGCTATCATTAACTAATATAATGAATTTATGTTTCAATTATCTGTAATGAAATATTTACTCAGGCCAGAATTTAGATAGATATTCTTTTAGACTGTCGAATGAATTCCTCAATGGCGAAGAAAACATCCCTGTTGCTGTATCCCAGAGTGGTGGCCCCAAAAGAAAGTATAACCGGCTCAGATAATTCTAGGCCCAGCTTTCGAAGAGGTGGTTCTATGATTTTTTTCCTCAGTGTCGTGAACCGTCGACAGGATAAAAAGAAGTGATCGATTGTTTCCTCCTGATTGCAGAAGAGGCACAGTGGGGAAATCGCTAAACCTGCTCTGTGTAAGTAAAAATTGAGGGAGCTAACGCGGCAACGAAATTTTGTGATGACTACTTCCATTATTCTTGACGTGGATAAATCGCTGCGCCAGGAAAATGAGAGGTGCTTATACTCTCGAGAAGCAGTCAATGCTGAGTCTGAGAAACTTTTTCTAAACGTTAGTGAGCGAAATCTTGCCATCGTGATGTAAGATGTTATCGGGAAATAGGAATAATTGGCGCCAAAAGCGACGCCTTTGCTAAAGAATCGGCCATTTCATTTAACAACAAACCTTTGTGTCCTGGAACCCATATTAAATGAACAAATTTGAAGATGAGCGGGAACTAGTACCTTAAAAAGCTTTAGTATGGGCGTTTCACCAGATGCGGAAAGAGAAGAGCATACAGATAAGAGTCGGTTACAATTGCAACTACTCTAACTGAAATACTTAACTTGCGTAAAGCTAATATTATTGCCATAAATTCGGCCAGAAAAACAGGAAGAAAATCAGGCAACCGTAATGAAAAGACCAGTCAAGTTGAGGACAAAATATTCCTATGCCAGCTCTTTCCTGTGATTGCGATGCGTCCGTTGCAATAACAACATTCGTTGGTAGAGTACTTAGGTGCTCTTGTAACAGCCCGTTTAAAATACCATAAGGTAATAATTTTGCGTGTTCGGAAAAATATCATGGTAGACAATTACTGGAGAGTTATGTTGCATAATCATAGGAAGCACATCACGAATTTGCACATTTAGTGAATCAAGTAGCGTTTGAACAAATATAATTTGCGGTTTGCGGAATCTTGGCCAATGCTCGGAGAAAAATAAGTCGGATCGGAGATGAAAACTATTTGAGAATGGTTAGAAGGGGAATCGTACAACCTTAAGAAAGTTTGTACCGTCAGAAGGTTAAAACGGCATAAAAGGGGAGGCGTTTCGCGCTTCCAGGTATAAAACAGCATTTGCAACGTATTTTGGAAGGCCTAAGCACAGCCGCAAAGCCTCTCGCTCTAATAGAACTAGTGGCCGAAGCTTGTATGCTGGCGCACCGGAAAAAAGAACACAGCCGAATTCTAAAAACGGCCGGATGTACATTTGTATACCAACAAGAGTGCGTTCCTTCTCATGCCAGATCTACGGCTGCTCAACCTGCGCAAAAGCCCATTGCACGTGCTCCTTTTGTCGCGACATAATCAATATGAGGGCGCCAATTTAGATGTTCGTTATATATAACTCCAAGGTATTTTAATGAATCCACTTGTGGAATATCCTGTAGCTTGTAATTAAGAGATATGTTCACAATGGTCATTAACAGGGAAAACAGAATAGCACACTTTTTAGAATTCAGACTCAAGTGTAAACCATCCAGCCAATTTTCAAGTTGACTCAAGTATGCCTGCAAGATATTGTAAAGACAATGTATGTCATTGGCCATAGCAAAAAACGCAATGTCGTCAGCATAAACATAGTTTGCACCCCTGGTCGAATGGGGATAGTACACATCAAGATGTTAAATAATACTGGTGAAAGAACTGACCCCTGAGGCACACCTCGCGTTTGCTTGTGTTTGCCGGACGAAAAGCCATCTTGGAAACAATAAAACTCTCTTCCGCTTAAGAATTCCGTCACCCATGCTACAATATAAGTAGGGAAACCGTGACACCGCAACTGATTAATTAAAAACGGAATGCTCAACACTATCGTATGCTTTACATATGTCCAAAGTAACTAGAGCCGCGTGCTGCTTTTTGTGCCGGGCATGTGAAGTCGACTTTCAAGGTCTATATGTGCGTGCCATATTGAATATCCAGATCTAAAGCCAATTTGACACGGGCTCAACAATTGTTTTTCATTAATAAATTTTGTTATATGACCATGGAGGACCCTTTCGATAAGTTTCACTACATTAGATGTTAATGCAATCGGTCTTATGTTGTCGAGATTATATCCTGCCCCTTGTTTTTTAAGCAACGGTATAATTTTGGCAATCTTCCAATCATAAGGTATCCATGCCTTCCTATGGAGTAGTTTATAAGACCTAAAAGGTCATTCGGGTACTCCTGGTATATTATCTTTAACATTGTGTTTGTAATTCCGTCAGGGCCTGGTGCTGCATTTGGCAATTTTAACATGGCCTGATCTAATTCGGAAGTCGATACTTCTAGTAATCCGAAACCGCTGGTGTATAAACATAATTAGGAAGGCGTGTTGTGAACCTCTTTTCGAGTCCCTGAGCCAATAGATTTAATGAATCTTGTAATTCTTGCGAGGTATAAACTATTGAATCAAAATTCCCTGGTATTGGAATTCTCTTCCTACAACGAAGGAAATTAAACAATGCCCGTTTTGTTTTTTCGATTTAGACAAATACTCGAAGTGATTTTTATCATATTCCTCTTTCGCGCGTGAGACAGTACGTTTAAATGTGGCCGCAATGAATTGATAATCTTTCCAATTTCGTGGACTCTGATTGTGTATAAGACTTTTCCATGCAGCTTTCTTCTTCTGTAGTCCCGTGTGCACTCCGTATTCCACCATCGGCTAGTTGAAGTATTCTTGGTTGAGGCCGAAGCTATAACAATTCCGATGTGTTTTCGAGATTTCTAACACTGAGCAAACGTTCTTACCGAGTTCCTCATTTCTACCATTGGAGACTGCCTTATGTTAGAACGCAAGCAGTCTTTAAACTTTTTATAATTAACCAACGTTTTCTCTTTTCTTTCAATTGACTTCACTGGACATGCAATTTCAAAGTACACAGGAAGATGGTCACTATTTGAAGCGAAATCAATTGTTCTCCAAGACTTCAGCGGAACACTTGAGCTACAGAATGTCAGATCTAACACTGACCGTGATCGGCCACGAAGAAATGTAGGCTGCCTCATATTACGCAGGCAAGATTTTATGTATGATCCAGTCCCACAGAAGAGTTACCAGCAGAGTCTGTTCGAAATCCCCATGAAACATGATGGGAGTTGAAGTCACCAGTAAGGATTAATTCAGTCTTGCAGTTGGCTATAACACTATCTAATTGTTGTGTATTATGCACGCCCGTGGGAAAATAAGCGTTTATAATGGAAAAAGGTCGGTATCCTGGCATGCTGAGGTCATATTGCCAAAATTTCACACTCCGAGGACATTAATTTGAAAAGCTATGCTCGCTGTGTGGCAAAATTTCTTCGATATCAGTAATCATTACACCACCACCTAGTGAAGGGCGATCTAAACGAAAATGTTCGAAAATTTTTAATATTATAATTTTTATTGGGAGTAAGCCAGGTTTCTTGCAATGTTATTATGTCGGGATTTAATTGGTTAACTAAGCCAAAGTAAATCCGCTGAAGCAGAAAACAAAGAACGACAATTCCACTGTAGAACTTTCAAGGTATCTATGTTGATGAACGAATTACTTCAGCAACAACCGTTTCCAAGATACTTTCTTTAATAAACTGGATGGAATTAGCATTTCCTTTCTTGGGCTTGAACTTGGGCAGAGGAGAATTTACTGGAGATCCAGTTCGCTTATGTATCGCCTGCTGTCATGGCTAATGTCCATCTCATCCTGTGGACTCTACTTCAATTGAGTGTGGAGGGCTCGGATTGAATAGCCGTTTATCTGCTCGGGGTTTCCGCTGTGGGGCTGAATTAGACGTCTCTGCTCTACTGCTGCTGCTGGCACAAGATGTCGGTTTGGTCATGCGTTATGCAGCTGTTGAAAGTAGCTGTGTCACTTGAGAGCAGAACACTTGCGAGACACACTCAGTTACAGTCGTGATTTATGTGATCCATCGCCTTCGACATTGCTTTTTCTACTGCTGCCTCAATGATGTTCAAAGTTTTGTCTCATTTAAAGGGTTCTTGCCTCGCAGTAACTCCAGCATATCCAAAGGCCCTATCCTTAACAACTGCTATAGCTTCTCGCCGCGAACAACGGCGTCTGTCCATTATTTCGAGCAGCTGAACTTCATTTGCTCTTGCCGTACAGTTTGAATAATCCGCGGATGGTTTCCTCCACAAGACAGCACTTTTCTATCTCGGCAGTGCATTCATTAGACGGATGATTGTCCCCAAGACACGGCAGCGTGAATTTGATTTGCAACCACCAACACTGGGCCAACCGCCAACAGTTGCGACACTGAAGAGGACGAGAAGCAAGACGTTCTACTCTGAAAATAAGTGGCCATATTTCAACTCTGATGGGCAAGAGGGTGCCGGCAAAGGTAGCAATAACCGATTCAGTGGGAACTTTCTCACCATTCACTGTGCGGTTACACCGGTATACCGCTATGACCCAGCATCAGACACTTCTCCAGAGTCTCAGTTGGTGTTAGTCGAGAGTCTACTCCGCGAACGATACCCTTGGTGCATGCTAAATTAGGCGGGATAAACGCACTCACCGGAACCGATGCGAAGGTCTGGCAGCTTTAGCAGATCTGCAACGCATGAACGATCTGACGACCTACAGACCACGCCACCTCTTCCAAACTGACGTACGTCGCTTATCGATTGAAGTGTGGTGTCAGGACTTGAAGCTCCGCCTGGACAGCTTTCGGGTTGTTTGAGCCTGATAAAGCCGCCACTCGAAGGCACCAGCGCGACAGGGATAGCTGCTAACACCACTGCGGAAGAATACTCCAACGGCAAATCATCATTAGCAAAGAAGGCTGACCAAGGGGCTGTGCCCTTGGCCAGGAGACGAATTAGACATTAGCACGGATTCGTGCCTAAACAAATAATATGTGTCGTGATGAACTATCACCGGCAAAATTCAACCCAAGACCAGCCAATCCACCGCACTGAGCAGATAGGTTGCCGCGTCAGACCAGTCGGCAGCCAGGCGACATGCCAGCGACAAGCAGCGCGAGGCGAGCGTTGGCGATACTGCTGACCGGCGACGCGTCTTCTTCTTCACAGCCCTCACATTCAAGCAAAAAATAAATCACGCGGTCCCGGCCTAAGTTACTGGAATTGATTGATTGATTGATTGATTGATTGATTGATTGATGATCCTCATCACTATGCCACACCCGATTCTGGGGGATTGGCCAAGATTGAGCATCATAACATTTTGATAACTTGAAGAATGCTTATTAATAAAAAATAAATATAAAAAACGAGAAGAAAAGAAAATAACAGCCAATATATGAACGAAGTTCTGCAATTATTGTGGCGATTGTGCGAGCAGACCCGAGAGCCATATTAATCTGACCAGAACAATTCGAAAGCCAGCTGCTTCTCTTTATCAGTCGACTGAAATAATTGATTTATTATTCATTCTCTCATTCAAATCGCCTAACCCATGCATGCTGACAATCATGTGCTCGAAATTCTATGAATATACCAAGCCTTTTAGGCAACGAAATTGGCTTCAATCGCACCAAACTTCTCTACTTTCACATATTTCTGTAACTTCTATTTGCCAGGCTTGGCTACTTGTTTTAATGACTCGTCCATCCTCTAACTGCGAGCTTCTTGGCTTGTCAGTCGTAGTGGGTAAGCAGCTTGCACAAGGAGTAAGCAAGTAAGCAAAGTGCTTTGAACCTTGTCACTGAGGAACAACCGACAAAGCGAGTTCCTCCCCGCTAAACTGTAAGGACACGACGGCCCTGCCGTAGTCAGCGCCTCGGTGAGTAGTAAGAGCGCACGAGTTACCGCACACATTTTGGAGTTGTGCATGCCTTCTACATCAGGTACTTGCAGGACAAACATGCGCTGTTACTTAAGCCTAACGTTCTTGCAACCAACGTTACGTTCTTGCTACACATTCTGGACGGTGCTCTATAGTAGCTTTCACACACCCGATTTTAGTGGTCACCTCAACAAAATACCGTCGAAGCATGTTATCCTGATTGCCGCTCCTACATGGCTCGGGCGAGTTGGCTCGTATTCCTGTTATAATGCAGCGCGACGGCGCGAAGACCTGAAGTCAGCCATAACAGTGCAGTTCAGACTGGATTTATTCAACATTCCCACAGGAATACGCGCAATGCAATGTTTTAAGATTTGATAACTAACATAAATTCTCGAACGAAACAGGATTCCATTAAACGTTCCACGCACCACGTACGTGATCGAGTTAACCTAGCGTGCAGTTCGGGACACATGTGCCATCTTATTCAAAGCTAACTTCATATCGATACGCCGCGTAGACTTCAACAATGATTGACGTTATGATGCAGTGCAAACATCCCTGGGCTGTGCAGCTGCAACGCCGTGTATAAGGATGTTTCTTCAGAGAAAAAAACACGTCCGGTACATGTATTTACCCTGTATAGGCTAACTGTTCACATACGCATTATTTCCAAAAATGCATGAACCAAATGTGTGAGGAAGCCATCCCATTCACCTCCTGCTTACCGAAATGAAATTGGGAATGTGTTTGAAAGCGTCAATTTGCGAGAATTGGTCGTACGCATGAGCTCATGCCAGCCGTGAGAGCGCATTATTTATTAGTTAACAGAACGATCAAGGTAAAGGCAACCAGGACAAACAAAACTTTTTTTGCTAAGACCGACGTGTAGCTTGCAGCAACAATTATTGTAGTGAACGAATTAGCATTCTTTTAGGAGGGTTTAGTTACATAGATCTTGCACCTTTACTTGAGCAAAAAATCAGGATTATCATATCAACGTTCATTTACCTTTTGTGCTTCCGCAGCTCACACCGAGGAACCCTGAAATACGTCGACAGTTAGCCTAGCGCCCACTGAGTAAGCGCACAAGAGCAAGCTGACTGGGCAACGATATGGACACCTTCGATGCGGATCTCATTGGCCACTTGGTGGAGTGCACGGCTACGGAAAACCAAACATGTAAGATCGCACACAAGCTATCGGTCATGAACAAGCTACTCCTAGGTTCGATGGTTCAACTGGAAAACGGGGGGACACATCTGACCAGCTGTACTTAGTAGATAATCATGATAATTGCATTCAACCATGGACTGACAGTGTTGCTGCATCGAAACTGCCTCAGCACCCGGAGCTTCTTGCGTGGCTGCTGAGGACACTCACTGCATTACATCAGCATTTTTACGTCGTCCCTCATCAACAACACCGGTCTAAACATAGAGGACGCCCTTCGTCACAGTTCAGGAATCAGGACATTGACTTTGTTTTTAAATTACACATCAGTCATGAATGCTGCTTCCGCATAATACCTTGGATGACATCTCAAGGAATTAGACTGTCATCCCTACTTATTGTCCACGGACCCTGGCGCAAAGCCCTTTGTAGCTGCGCTATTGAAGCTTGCGACTAATTCATCGTCTCTGGAGTCTCTATCCTTATCATGTTCACATTTGATGTGCAAACTGCCCACACATTCTTCACGACACTCTCTCACAAATCAACGCTTAAGAAACTAGATTTGCAATGCTGTTCGCTTGAATGCGACACCTATCCGTACGCCCTCACCGAATACCTCGCCCCACAACGCTGCTCAGAATGCTGTCCGTGGATATGACGACGAATGCAGAGGGCGGTTCTCGACGGTGTTTCGAAAAACAGCAGCATCGTGGAGCTTACTTTCGGAAAATTCGCTGGAGACGAAGAAAGCACGGCGATTATGGCTGGAGTGATCAGAAGCAACCGAGTTATACGCAGCCTAACTATTCAGCCCAGAGACGATACTGCGCCTTGGTTCAAACCTCTTTCCACTGCTGGATCCCTCCCTTGATCGAAAACGAGATATTGGAAGAGGTGAACTTTCCATTGTCGATTTTCGTCCTTCGCAGTGGGCTGCCTTCTTCCAGGCTCTGCCGTTGAAAGAAAACTTAAAGAAGTTTACATCGATGCCGGAGCGGACGAGTATCAGCTCCTGTCGCCTGTTTGTACAAAACTTGTAAGCAGTGGCTCCGAGGAAAAAGTTTCCATCAGTTCTTACTACTTCCGGCACGACACTGACTTACTGCAGTGCAAAGCGTTTTCGAAAGTACAGTTCTCCGGCCAGTGAACACACAGTGGCCGCTTTGCGCATTTTGCCGAGCTGTCAGCATTTGACGTCCGTGTACATTACCATCGAGAAGAGCAGCGCGACAATTTTTTCGGCTGTGCCGAGTTACTGGAGGCCTCGACTGTGCTGCGATGGCTCGAACTGCGTTCCGGTACGGGCGTCCAGATGGAAGTTGAGGGCGACATTCCTGGGTGGTCGCACGTGGTCGAAGCGCTGTCTCGAAACGATAGCCTGAGGGCCGCTGGTCATTTCCCTGCACAAAATGAGCATTCAAGACAAGGAGGCCTTGGCTGACTCCGTAAGCCGAAGCAAAAGCATCCGATATATCGATTTTTTAAGTCATCCCAAAGGAGGCGCCAGTGCATTCGTGCGTCGCTTAGCGAAGGACATTGACCGGAACCACACTCTACTGACCGCAGATTGCAGCGATCACCTAGACGCTGACGCCGCGAGAGACTATCTTGCGGTCCAAGATACAACAAGCAGGAACTCTGGTGTAGTGACCCGAGCTGCTCGATTTTTGAAGGCCTCGCATTTGGACAGGTAGGTGCACGATGACCTTTGCATGTACGAGCGGTGTGCCAGCGTATTTTGAACGACTTAGCGCTCTTTGCTCACATGGACCCAAACAACTTTTTCGAATATGAACTCCATGGTCTGGATGCAGCTGCTGCTGTTTCAATGGCTCAGTACGTGATTTAAAATCCTAGCTTTACAGCGCCAGAGTTATCGTCGCACACTCTTAATCACGCCTGCCTAGAGAGGTCGAACGCGTCGCTTTGGACGCTGCCGCCGTCCGCAGCTGGTACCTCGCATTAGCTACAAGCTTCTCTTTATGCACAAGGACACAGGGTGTTGCCGGCGCCAACGTTTCGAGAAGCGGACTTGTCTTCTTCATGTCTGCAACGTTGAAGCCTTAAAGAAGACAAGTCCGCTTCGAAACGTTAGCTACAGTGACACCACGTGTTCCAAAGATTTTTCGTCGCCTCAAGTTTTCGTCACCCTGAAATTCTACCTTATTTGAAGGACCTATATAGCATGGGGTATGACTGCGTTGGGCATTATTGCGGCGTTGGTCTTCGCACACTTTTTATTTTTTTTTTTTGCAAAAAACGGCGGCCGTAGCGGCTCACTTTGCGCTCTAGATAAGTAATTCAGACTGCACACGTAAATTTTTCGAACTGTAAATTTTATAAAATAGCGCGAACGTTGTACACCGACGTAACCTGCGTATTTTAAGCCATTCGCAAATTGTTTCTGCTAAGTGCCGTCGGCCCAAAATTATCACACCTAGTACTTACCAAACGTACTAACACTCGAGTTCTAAATCACCATTCAATTCAAGCATAAACTTTTAATTTTTCATGAAGGATTTGTTAAAGGGGTACTGACACAAAATTTCGCGGCCGAGATAGCCTGCTGGATCGATTCCCGTGTACGTGCGCGTACCATCTGCAAAATATCGACAGCGAATAAAGCTTGGAAGGTATTTTTATTAATTTGAAGTTCGCGAGCGCGATCCAGCATTATAGGCCGCACCTGGTGCATTGACACCCTCGGAGGTGACCCGAGGTGACCCCTCTACTTCCCCTACGTAACCGTTGCAGCCGGTACAAGTTATGATGACGTCGTAGCCGCCATTTCTGTTTTGACGCACTTCCCGACGAATCGCTCCTCGCCGGCGGGTCAAACCTGAAGTGATTCGCCACGTCCAAAATTCCTTCCATCCCCGCGGCAAGAAAATCATCGCCATCAGACGACGATGAGCCCGACCATGGAGGAAGGAAAAACTAAGGAGATGCCCTATCGTATCCCAATGCATTGCGAAAAGTGTGGTGGAAGTGACGTCAGATTTATAGGGCAAACAAACCGGTATGGGGCAAACAAAACAGCAGACGCCCCGCGGCGTGCTCTCCGCGGTGGTTCGCTTCTACTCGAATCTGTAGTCCCGGCGTAAACTTAGCGCGTATTGTGCGGTTCGCACGCAGTAAAATGTTGCAAGCAGACGTTTACCAGGCTGTTCGTGCGTGGCAGGCCCGAGCGCTGCGTGCTGAAATTCTTCGTGAGGCGTTTTTGTGCAACAGTACAGAAAGTACCGGTACGTGCCGTATTCAAATACATTCAGCCCCTGCCTTATCGTATTCGAACTCACCTAGCAGTGACTTACGCGTTGTGCCGGGCGTTAGATCTTTCTTTTCCTTTCTCGTAGCCCGATTTCCAGATCTATTGCCCGATTAGTGGTTCTTTGTTCGTGCATATGGAGTAAGCGTAGTAGCTATTCGGCGCAACGCCAACCTATAGTTGACGTAACTTCACGTCGAAAAGAGGACACCGCTGTATTTTATACGCGACCGTGCATGTAAAGTTTGTAATTCCAGTGCGCACACACACACAAGCACGCAGCGAGCGCACACCGCACAATACATACATCACGTAGTCCGATAATAACAACAAAGTTTATTGCCCTTTCGTTTGAACGACACAGCCTCTAAAACGTACGATGCCTTCAGCGCATGGTATGTACGGCGCGTCAGACGCCAAAAACAACATTTCACGTGTGTTCCGAGTTGACAGAATGAGTAACAAGCATCAGAGCGCACATCCGAGAGCTTCGCACGCAAATACCATGCCTTAGTGATCAGTAATGAAGCCAAAGTATACGTACACATGAAAAGTGACACCCGTACTGTCCGCAGTGTACGCGATTTGCACAGGGTATACGCAACAGCTGGGCATTGCGAAGCTTTCCTAAAGAACACGCACAAAGAGCAGCAAGCGTGAATCGACTACACCGCTTGCACGGCGAAAAGCAAACAAACAAAAAAAAAGACTGCAAAGTTTCGCGATGGGCGCATGCGCTTGCAAACGTCGCGACGGAAATCGCGAATGTTTCGCCGCGCTTTCGCTAGGAGGCGGGTGTTTGAGATGTGGAGGCTTCACGAATGTGACGTCAGGGCCTCTCCTTATTTTCCTTCCTCCATGAGCCCGACGACGATAGACCGCGCGGAAATGCGTCACTATTCTGTGTGCTCACGTGACCGAGCGTTTCACTCGCTAGGTGGTGATAGTTGCACCCGGCGGCTTGTCGTTTTTGGAGCTCTGTCAAACCGAAACTGAGGCTGTGTCGGTAATGAGGAGCTTGTAATTAATTATCTGTCGGCGCTGCAGCAAACAATGTGCCGTGTTATGACTAACAGGCCCCCAGCAACACATTGCAGCAAAAAAAAAAAAAACGCGGGGCGAAAATTTTTGTGTCAGGACTCCTTTAATAATACACCCTTTCCTCATCACGCAGCTAGAATGGAGGGCGAAAGTGTTTTTTATTGCGATAGCAATTTATGGACAGTCTCGGCTGGATTTTGGCGTCGCCGTCGCCGCCGTCATGCACCGTATATGTATAAGTGTGTATATGTATAAAGCCCCAAAGAAACATAATTCAGAAAATTGCTTCCGAAGCGCGGAATCGAACCAGGGACCTCTTGCTCCGCAGCGAGTGGCGCTATCCACTACGCCACGAAACGCAGATCCTCCACATAGCTAACGGCGAGCGTTATATACACCCTTTACCGCTGGACGGACTCAGAGACGGCAGGCGATAATAGCGTTTCTTCATTACCAGCGAGATGGCGCTAGGAGCGCGACGCACGCATTTAAAAGTCGTCGGCGAGCTCGCTGGCTGCTTCTTATATTTGCGCAGGGAGACTTTGCAATGCCGCTGTCTGCTCGCGCGGTTTTCTCGTGGTGAGGGGAAGAGGGATGTTTCGAGCTTTCACCGTGATGTCCGCGCTCATGTTACGGAGCGTACGAAATAGATTTCAAAACAGGAGAAAGTGCCTCAGATCAGGCTGGCCGACGTTTCGATAGGAGGACCTATCTTTGTCAAAGGCGCCTTGTCATCCCTGGCGTGTTAGTTTTATGGGGTTAGTGATGACGTCGTGTCCAGCGGCGGCGCGTCTGTTGCTGTTGGTAATTTCTGCCTGGAAAGAGAGAAACTCGAAAGCAGAGGAGTAAAGCCCTTGCCACATTTCAAGAGAGTTTGCAAACACGTTCGGGTCTGCCATGTCAGAGTTACAGGTAGCTGCAAAAAAAGAAGAGAAAAAAAAAAAGGAGGGGGGGGGGTTTACCCGCCCCCCCCCTCCTTTTTTTTTTTCTCTTTTTTTTTGCAGCTACCTGTAACTCTGACATGGCAGACCCGAACGTGTTTGCAAACTCTCTTGAAATGTGGCAAGGGCTTTACTCCTCTGCTTTCGAGTTTCTCTCTTTCCAGGCAGAAATTACCAACAGCAACAGACGCGCCGCCGCTGGACACGACGTCATCACTAACCCCATAAAACTAACACGCCAGGGATGACAAGGCGCCTTTGACAAAGATAGGTCCTCCTATCGAAACGTCGGCCAGCCTGATCTGAGGCACTTTCTCCTGTTTTGAAATCTATAACGTGCATCCATCCGTCGGCTCCCTTCTTGATCTTGGAGCGTACGAAAGTCACTCGAGCTGAAGGGATGCCACTAAACGAACAAACAGAAGATGAGCGTGAACTATCAGGTATCACAGCTCGACACTTGAAGCACGCTAGTTTCCTTCGCTGCTTCGGCCGCTTTTGCAACAGGAGCGCGCTGTTCAAACTGAGAGTATCCATTTGCGAGCCTCACTTCGTATAGCATTAATTTCTTGCTATCGCATTCATTGCTTCGCCCTTGCGGCGAAACTGTGACTTTTTTTTTTACACTGCAATCTTTATATGTGCAGTGTTTCGTGTTGAATGATCACATGTATTGTAATTAAGAAACTCGAGCCTCAGCTAGCATTACACCTAAGGAACTGCTTGTTAGCCAAGTTAATCGATCATGTGGTTTTCTGTTCCCGTTGAAAGGACTGCCTGCATGCAAGCGCTTGACATTGCATTTATTTGAAATAACTGCAAGGTAGACCGAGAACATCTCCAAAAACAAATGTCGGGATCCGGGACATTACAAATTTCATTTCCATGCAGTGTTATCCTGCACGTTCCTAAAAGACGTGTTATATCATATTCTGTCTCTCAAACTGCATATGATACAGCTAAATATTCCACTATTAGCGTCCAAAAGCACTTTTATGAATGCTATTCTGAATATAGTATGCTAGCTGACTGACGTATACCCACTTGGCGATAGACAATCTGGGTTTGCAGTGCTGAACTTATCCACGAAAGCGCATAATTTCGCGCTGTAAGCCTAAAAACATGGTCTTAAACAAGTATACCATGTATATGCATATCTTGTACCATTTATAAAATTGTTTTAGCTAAGTATAGTCAGAATTATCAGGTACCAGACCCCGGTGCAACTTCAGAGATATATAATGTGATTTTTTTGTGATGGTCTTTTTTGATCATCGACCGTTTCTTAGTTATTCCTTCGGGAATCGAAGGCCAGTGAGCATTATTTTTTTTTAAAGGTTACACGCTTAATCTAAATAACTGCACCAGTTGCCGAACGACTTCACCTATGATTTGTTTACATGTACCTGAATTACGCAAATACCCGCGCCGGTTTTTTAGTGGTTACGGTGCTTGACTGCTGACACGGAGGTCGCGGGATCAAATCCCGGCTGCGGAGGCCGGCGCCTCTCATAATCAAATCGTGGTTCTGGGACGTAAAACCCCAGCAATATTATTCTTTCTTTTGAACCAAGACGCAGCACATGCATGTGATGTTTGTGTCTTCGTTTCTATTCGAATTTAGCAGCTAATTAGTTCCATATCCCATGTACAGTTATAGTAAACCTCCACCTAGTCCACTGGTAGGCCAATACCTGCACTATTCGCAGTGACCTCTGTATACCGCGGTTCTTCGTTACACAACGCATGACCAATACCTGCGAAATTTCCCATGTAATGGAAAGCGTTCAGTCTTTTTTTTTTTTTCAGGGTTGCAATGGTTACCCGCACCGTCTTCACAAAAGCCTCTTATGCCAGAAGTGTTCGCAAGAAAAAAATTTCAGGCCACCCTGGCACTGCACATAACCTAAGCCAAGCCGGCTGAGCAATGGAAATTGCCCTATAACGAACGCAATGTTTCATGAATTCGGCCTTCAGTATGTAAGAACCACAATACCGCCCGCCGTAGAATTTCCGCAAGAATTCGTCTTTTCTGGGACAGACTCTAATCGGAATCATGCGTTTCTCTCAATGTAAATGTTACCAGTAATTTTTTCACTACATCGCGTGCTACGCTGTCCCTGGCTTAGCTTCTTAGAGAGCTTTTGTGCCGGGGACCCCAAGTCGCTTTTGCACGCAAACTTGCTCTCTGTGGTACTCTTCTTGGGTGCGGCTGGCGAATAGAACAAATCGGGGACAGCACAGAGGAACGCAAGAATGCGGGTGCCCAACGGCCAGGGGCCCCTACACTAAAGCTCTCTATTGTCATCCTGTAAGTTTCAGTGCCACTTGTTTAAAACAGGCATTATGTATCGTACTTGAGAAGTGCTCAAACTCGGAAGCCCTGCAAGCTTGCTGCTTTCGTGCGCATCTACCGTACAAGAAATACAATTTACTCCACAAAAAAATCAGCACTGGTATACGCAGGTACGTCAACGGAGCCCTGGAGCGTGTCTTGTCTTATCCGGCGCTGCTGACCGAGGTTGCCGAGGTTTTTTTAAATATTAACCAATCGGAACTCGTGAGCTTGGCTAGAGACCGCCTGAAAGGAACGAAGTCCTTGGATGGGTTCATGCGGTTCGCAGGAGTCGTCAAGGAGGGAGTCCTCTGCCATCCTTCCGACGATGGTCGCATGCAACTGGATGACTTAAACGAAGACTGCTGGATGCACGTGCGACGATACCTGTTCATCGATGACGTCAAAGAGGGCATCGGGCCACCTTAAAAACTATGAGCTCCAACGAGAAATTATGCGACCGCGATTTGTTGGCAATGCTACCAGCACTACACAGTGCAATCTAGTAATAACGAGTGCCTCTAGACGTTGATAGTAAAGTTCGCCTACAATACCCACGACACATATATGTTCGGATGCTTAATAATTCAGGACTTGTGTCAGTAGAGTTTGCAGAATCCAGTGAACTTGGTTGTGCTTCCGGGAGGGAATTAGTATTATATGTTGGAACGCATGCGTAACCATCGCATTGATTAATATCATGATTCATAGCAATGAATGCGGCCTGTTTGGTTTACAGCGAAAGGTGTTAGTAGTTGAAACGGCCGTTTTTTGGCGCCGTTGTTGTCCGCCGCCGCCGGTGTCCGTATAACCGCTATCATTGGAAATAAGAAAAAAAAAAACGAAATAGGAAAAAAAACATGGCCGTCCCTCTGTCATAGGAATCAGTATAACACGAAAGTAAAATGTGTCTTCACAACGTACTTGAGCGTTTTTAACACGAGAGTGTCTTATGCCGGGTCCACCAAGATTTTCATGACGTATTTCCGTCTCGAAAATACGTCAGCAAAATGAAAGCTATCAAATGCAAAGAAAAATGACTATAAGAAAAAAGTTCCGTTCACAGGAGTCGAGCCCATGACCATCACGGTCCACGACGACGGCAGGCGGCGGTTTAGCCCACTGAGCTACCGCCAAACACATGCGGCGGCTACATGAACACGCCTTTATCTTTTCCACTTTCCTATACAGTGCTTGTATCATGGATGGATAGATGCTAGGAGCGTCCCCTTATAACGGGGTGGTGACATGTGTGCCACCAGGCTCGAAAACAAAAAAAAAAAAAATAAACGCGCCGTTTCTGCGACCGTCCCATTCGACGCGTTTCCAATAGGAGTGTAATTTCATTTAACACACCGCCAGGTGGTGGCTTCAACACAGCCTCGCTCATAGCGTCCATCCATACCGAAAATTAGCTCTCCGATGCCTAGATTTCCTAAAATTAAACTAGAGGGGACTGGCATGGGAATTATGGGTAGTACACAAATTTGCCTAGTCTTCGTGCTTGCGGCTTCAAATGTACTTGTGGCTTTGCTTATTGCTATGTTTTTGTTTCTTTCGGATAAAAGAATGGATCGTTGTCAACTTCGTGACCAGATTTGAATCGCTGAGCCTAAAGAAGTTAAAGTGGCGAAGTGATACTGCTGACTTTTGCTGAACTTCGTTTTGCGACAAAGCGGATGCAGGAGACGCGGAGCCAAACAGAGCCGGAAGTACGAAGTTTAGACAAATTTGTGTACTACCATCATCCCATGCTGGCGGAAACGTTGCAGCTCCCATAGACACTAGCGCCAGAGTCCTCTAGTAAGTAGAAACTGTATGCTCCGATGCTCGCCTGGCTAGAGTGACCTAGCCTGGCTGTCGCACCGCCGTTCCCCGCTCGCCCTGTGAGAATTACTGCCACGGTTGGAGGGAAGGACACAACGCGCGTAGCGTTTCTCTTCGCGTTCACGACGCTTTGGAGGAGTGCATAGAGTATCAGTGTTTATTATGGCTTGTGATGCCATATTTGCGTGGGATCCATATGCGGTGTCCACGTATATGTTAAGAACTTCAGCTACCGCAAGGGTTAATCATGATCAGGGTGTTCGTCGTCGGTACGGAGATGTGCCAAGGCGTCAACGTGAGTGCGTCCACATCAGGCGGTGCTACATCTGCCAAACAACAATAGACATTATACAAGCTCTGGTATACCAATGCACTAAAGCAAAACTACTGCTCTGACGACACGTTTCACGTTCGTGTTATACCGATTGCTATGACAGAGGGATCAACCATATTTCTTTGTGCATTGTTTCGCCCCGAGGGCGAAGGAATGACTTCTATAGCAACAGTTGTAATGTCACGCGAGAACGGCAGGCAGCTCGAAACTTGCAGCGCGCTGCTCAAGCGGAAAGGACGCACGGAACGAACATACACAGGATGAGCGCGAAGAAACAACTGTCACAGCTTGACAGTTAAAGCGCGCTGGTCAAATACAAAGGAGGACGCACGAAACGAACGCACAAGTATACACAGATGAGCACGAACTGTCGCAGTTGTAACTTATTTGTTTGTGAGCAGCGCGCTCCTTTCTCAAAAGCGGCCGCTGCAGTCAGCGAAGTGACCTTCGCGCTCTCTGTAACTTCAATGCAAACTTGCGGGTGAGAGCGCAAGACATACAAGGTAAGCGCGCGCGCAGGAGCGACCACGCCCTTTAAGGCCCGACCACACGTACGCGTTGCAGCGCGTCAACGCGTGACTTTCTGACGCGGCGCCGCGCCCTCTCCCTATGCGGAGAGAGGGGCGCGCAGCTTCGCGTAGCCGCGCGCCTTCTCTCCCCATAGGGAGAGGGCGCGGCGCCGCATCAGAAAGTCACGCGTTGACGCGCTGCAACGCGTACGTGTGGTCGGGCCTTTAGAGGCACACGCTCATCTCAACGCGTGGGGCGACGACCTTTAAAGCGCGCCCTTCAAGCCCCTCGCGCCATCTCGCTAAGGATAACGAAAACACGCTGATGTACCTCCGATCTCAGAGTACCGCCACCGGCAAATGGTGTATATAAATAGCACGCCGTTAGAACGACGAAGAACGTGCCGCCTGTGGCAGAGTCGTTTCGCGCTGGAGATCGAGGGGTCGTAAGTTCGACTTCCGGTTACGGACTTTTTCTTCTAGTTTTTTTTTTGCTATATGTTATTCTTTATATTTTCCAACGTCATATCTCTGACGGAAATGCGTCAGTAGAGCCGTGGTGGACCCCTGCATAAAACACTTTGGTGTTAAAAAATATCCAGGATGGAACGGGTTCCAACCTGGGCCCACTGCTTGGGAGCCCAGTATTCTACCTCCGAGTCATGCCGGTGCTTGAAGCCGCTCTGCAAAAAGACCCTATACAGGCTTCATCTCGGAAGGATCGAACCATATTAACTATGTAATATAGCATGGTAGAAGAGTAAAATAATAACCAGGTGGTCACACAACGTAAATTCTGTAACCAGGCGTCACACAATGCGAAGTGCGCAACGAGTGGGTTATTGAATGCTTCTAACCAATGTTCCGGAATGGGCGCCTCCATTCCATTCCAATTCCATTCCGGGGAATGAGAACTGGCCACAATTCCATTCCTTTCATTCCTCGGAATGAAAAGACTTAGCCCATTCCAAGTCCGGGAATGACCGGGCGATTCAATTCCATTCCTGCAATTCCTAACGTAGGAAAGCCACCTTGATAGTTTTATCGAGTTAAGAATGAACGCCACATAAACCTGATGTCATCAGATGCATTAACAACTGCAAAGCACGCGAAATACGTTACCAAGGTCGAGGATAGTAGCCTGGTTACATATCGCGTGCAGTACAACCATACCCTACTAATTCCCATAGGAGCAGTTCTCCCGCTACCTATAGTATTTGCATGGTCAGCATGTTTGAACGAATGGTGATGTTTTATTATTGGTTAAGCTTAAATGTGTTAATACTAAAATGATGACATAGCTTATTTTTTACACTGACGAAAGTAGTGTACAAGAAGACTAAGCAGTTTTGCCACGCGTCTGGAGTGGTCGTGACTGGGGAAAATTAAGATTTCGTTAATGGGGAACAAACCCTCTAGATCTGCTGGTATTAGTTGGAACAGTAGACCGCTCGGGCCCCTTGTGCCTTGCATCGAATACGCGTCAATAGGCATCACAACGTAGAGGAGTGCTTTTTCGAATATGCGTCCGAATCGCCGACGTCGACAGAAGCAAAAACAAAGAAGTGAAGGGTGGGGATACAGCAGGCGGCTGGGGCGCCGCCGAGGGAAAAAAAATCACAAGGCTTAGCCACCGCCGTAGTTCCGCACGACAGATACCAACGGCATAGAACCGCGGTTACGCAAAGAATAGAGACAAACTTCGGAGCAACACAGTCTATAATTGCATAAGGATAGAGTTGTGTACGCGCGTTGCTCATAAATGTACCGTGCTTGTAACCAGCCAAGCCATTCTAAAACTACTGCTTTATCTTAAATTCGAGCCTCTGACTTACTAATGTTGAAGTTTAAAAAACAGCGCGTAGGACGAAAACATGCTCTATTTTTGGGAAAAGACGCAATTCCATTCCCATTCCATTCCTACAGGCTCTGTCCCCATACTCCGGGTCGCGAAAATGTGGAAGATTCCGGAGTCATTCCAATTCCGGAACGGTAACTCCACAACACTGCTTCCAGCCCATTACAAAGCGCTCTGCCATAATTCTTCATCATCAGTTGTCACATCAACAAAGTGCATCTGATGCCTTACAGATGTGTAGCTGGTATACCCCGCTTCTCCGCAGAATGACGAATAGGTGCTTCCCAAGTTCACAAAAATTATGATTTATGGCGTAGTGGGTACCTTGCTAGTGTACTTGTATTAGTATAGCCCCAAGAGGGTTAACAACGGATCTAGAAATGCCACTCTTCCAGATTTCGCTGTGACAGTGCTGCGCTTTCTGCGCAGACCTGGCATTTTTTAAAGGCACGTGGTGCCTTCATATCGCTGACTTCAGTTTAAGGGAACAACTGAGGCCTAGCTAATTCATTGTATAAGGAGAAACGAGGTGCGTTAGTGACTCGTCCATTAGCGACAGTGAAAACTTATTTGCAGACACATCCATGTTTGGCATGTTTACTACACACGCCCTTGAAGAGTAAGCCTGTGTGCTGGGTGCGTTGGTGGAGATCTAAGGAATATGTGGCAAACAAGAAAGAAGAAAGAGTAAAAGCAGCGCTCGACTATTTCTTGACAAAAAAAAAAAGATCACAGACGACTACGATACTGCCTAACGCGAATTCTGAGCGCAGCTTGGTTGGGGCACCGGCAACTGTGTTTGAAGTTTCGGCGTTTGAAAGTACGACTACGCCATAAATCACATTTTTGTGAAGTCGGACAGCGCCCACTACCCATTATTCGTCTTTCTGCGGATAAGCGAGGTACCCGCTGCAGATCTGTAAGGTATTATGTGCATATGTTGGTGTTGCGTGTGGCGGTGACGATGAGAATTATGGCTGAGCACATTGCAGTGGATGGGAAGCATTAACCACACACTCGTGCGCAATTAGCGTCGCGTGATGATTGGTTGTTATTTTACACTTCTGTCACGCTATATTACATAGGTTAAGCGACTCCTTGTCCGCATGAGCCTGTACAGGGTATTTTGGAAATGTGTTTCGAGCACCATCGTGGCTCTGTGGTAGAACAGTCGACTGCCTCGCAGAGGGCCCGGGTTCAGATCGCACTCGTTCCTGGGTATTTCTTTCTTCCTTATTAACACGAAAGTGTTATATGCCGGGGTCCACCACGGCACCACTGGCGCATTTCCGTCACGGATATGACGTTGTAAAATATAAAGACTGACAAAGAAAGAACTCAAAGTTCGTCACCCGGAGTCGAACCTACGAGCAGACGGCACGTTCTCCGTCATACTAACGGAGTGGCTATTTATATACACCATTTGCCGGTGGCGGTATGAAAGATCGGTAGTACATCAGCTTGTCTTCGTTTCACTAGTGAGATGGCGCGAAGGGCTCGCAGAGCGCGCTTTAAAAGTCGCGCCCCCACGCGTCGCGATGAGCGCGCGCGTCTGCAGGGCGTGGCCGCTCGTGCGCGCGCGCTTATCTGATGGGGGTTTGTATACGTCTTGCGCTCTCACCCCAAGTTCGCGTTGAAGCTACAGAGAGCACGAACGTCACTTCGCTGACTGCAGCGGCCGCTTTTGCGAAATGAGCGCGCTACAAACGAATATAAGGTACAACTGTGACAGTTCGTGCTTATCCTGTGTATATACTGTGCGTTCGTTCGTGCGTCCTCCTCTGTATTGACCAGCGCGCTTTAATGTCGAGCTGTGACAGTCGTTTGTTCGCGCTCATCCTGTGTATGTTCGTTCCGTGCGTCTTTCTGCTTGAGCAACGCGTTGGAAGTTTCGAGCTGCTTGCCGTTCTTCGCGTGACATTACAACTTGTTGCTATAGCATTCATTCCTTAGCCTTCGGGGAAAAACAATGCAGACACAAACGCTCAACTACGTCTGTGAAGACACGTTTTACTTTCGTGTTATACCGATTCCTATGACAGAGGGATCAGCCATGTTCTTTTATGTCCTATTCGTATTGCCACCGACGGCGACACCGCTCAACGAAGGAACGGCGCGGCAAGGAGCTCCGCTGTATAAATTTGGCGCCCGACCTCTTGCTCTTAACTCCTTTCTCAAGTCCTGTGTCTTGTTTTCTTGAACATCTATCACGATATGTAATAAAACGTTTTCAGGCAGTGGGGTTTTCCTTTTCTGTATGTTTCTTCAGCATAAAATATGCTTCTTTAGCAGCTGCTGCATTCAAGAATTTCCCGATCATCAGGTGCTGTGCATCACTGATCACCTTATTTTAATAACGAAAAGAGCTCTACTAGTTGATCGTGTTTTTAATACGGGCATGCATCCTGGAGTTTTGGTGGTTTCGTCTTTCAGACGCGTCCTATACTCGGCACACTGATAGCATACTGACAGCATACAGATAGCATACGTGAATACCATTCTTTATTTAAACTTTTCGCCCACCTTATACAATAACATATTCCAAAGAATCCATAAAGGATCGTGCTAATTTCCGTGCAGAGCGCATTGATATGACCTCTTACAGATGGCGTCGGATTTACCGAATGAAACATCAGTTTGTCAACATATCCTGCACATCATGATGCGGTATCTAGTCATTGATTTTTTTCTCTCTCTCTTCACTTATAGCACGTGTGATTTAAGTTTTTCTGACTTGTTAGGAGTAACGTTGATGCCATATTTACACGTCTTGCCACCAACTGAGTCTCCATTCGTGCATGAGAGATACGTCTTCCACGTACTGCCATCATCATCATCTTCATGCACGTATACAATGTTCGTAGAGCCAATGTGAAGCTTGAGCCTTCTTAAGCATTATCTGTGCTGGAATGCACAGCTGCGGATACAAAAGTACGAGGTCGCATACGATCTGTCGTTGAACAAGCGCCTTCTTGGTGCGATGACTGAACTGCGCGCTGTTCTCCGTTTCACTGAACAAACACATATATATATATATATATATAGATATATTATATATATATATATATATATATATATATATATATATATATATATATATATATATATATATATATATATATAATGTTTGTGTCCGTTTTTAGGCAAAACAGGTTAGTGCTAAAAACCATGCAGTCACGTCCTCTCCTCCTCGCACACGAACTCCTGTGCCGAGGCGGGGAAACACTTCTTCGCACCTAAACTGACTAATTTTAAAAAGATGTTCATTGGCGTGTTATCTAATGCTGGAGGGCAGTCGTTATATGGAAAAGTTGCAGGCCGTCATAATTTCTCTGGCATAACCATTTTTTTTTCTTCTGAAATGACAAAACTTACACGCAACGATATTCATGATCGAAATATCAAAACTGACCACAACCGGCGCGCAGGAAACGCGACCGCTCGTTACGACAGACCGTAACTACTCGTTTCGAGGAAGCGCGAAATTTGAATGAAGGCGCGCCGAAGATCAAACTTTAGAAGTAAGAAGGGAAAATAGACAACACCCATTTGTAGCACGACGCCACAAGGAAATCCAGGATTTCTCAGAATAAAGCCTCTTAGTCGCCGAAAAATTCGTCCTGGTCCGGGGTTCGAACCCGTGACCAACGCCTTTCCGGGGCGGTCGCTGTACCAATGAGCTAACCAGGAAGAGCAATTGGCAGCGCGAGGGCGAATTCCCGACACCGCGAAGCAACTGGACACATATTGAAAATCGT
Organism: Rhipicephalus sanguineus; assembly: GCF_013339695.2. Classification (NCBI taxonomy): domain Eukaryota; kingdom Metazoa; phylum Arthropoda; class Arachnida; order Ixodida; family Ixodidae; genus Rhipicephalus; species Rhipicephalus sanguineus. The sequence goes on along the minus strand of NW_023615590.1, from coordinate 3,878 downwards.
TCTGCGGAATCCCGCAAGGGGCAGAAGGTAGAAGGTAAAATAGACAACCACCCATCAGTCTGCAGATCCCGCAGTACTGATTTTCAATGTGTGTCTAGTTGCTTCGAGTTGTCGATGAATTCGCCCTCGCGCTGCCAAATGCTAGATTCCTGGTTTGCTCAATTCAAGAGCGACCGCCCGGAAAGGCGTTGGTCCCGGGTCGAACCCCGGACCAGGACGAATTTTCGGCGACTAAGAGGCTTTATTTCTGAGAAATCCTATGGATTCATTGTGGCTTCGGCTACAAATTGGGGTGGTTGTCTATTCCTTTTCTTGGCACTTCCGCAACCTTGTGGGATTCCGCAGAACTGATTTCAATTCAGAAGTCTGCGACATTTCCTCCTCAACGGCGGTTGGATGCACACAAGCCTGCACCAATGGCGTGCACTCTAGACTGACGTCATGAGAAGGCAGCCGGTGACCCCGCCTTTCGAGTTCACTGCCGTGACATGAGGGGATTATTTCTTCATCGCGGAGGGGATCGGCTGCCGCGCTCCGGTCGCCTGGGTGGGGATCTCCGTACTTTTTAGGTTGTACCGATCACAGTCAGTAAAAACGCCAAGTCGTCGTAGATACGAAGTAGACAGCTCATTCCTGTGTGCAATATGTAGTGCTTATCTGTCCTTCAAGGGCCAGTAAACAAACCCGTAGTCCGAAACTTGTGACCAGAGATGACTGCGCATTTGCCCAATGTGAGCACCCTTTCTGCAAGCAAAGAGCGGCCGCGGTGGCTGCCCTCGAGTTTTATGCTGTACGGTGAACTAAGAGTGGGAATTGCAGTTTCCTTGGGGCACATAAAATGATGAAAATAAGCGCCAAAGAAGACACGCAAAGATAAGGCAATCCGCTGGTTGCAAGTGAGATCACCGGCCGCTTTAAATAAAAGACACTGCCGCGAAAGCGCCTTCGTTAAAATCGCCACTTCTTGTGCGAGAAGTTCCCTCTTAGTGACAGAGCGACCGCGTTTCCTACATGGTGCCATGCGGTCTCTGTTTCGGTCTCAAGTTGCGTGCAACTTTAGCATTGTAAAAAAAAAAGGTATGCTACAATTGCGACGCCTATAATAAACGTTTCCATATGTGAACGAGGTCCACAAGTCAATAATAAAAAGCTAGTTAAACATTTTTCGTAATTATTATATGCAATACCACTTTAGCTTCGGCGAAGTGTCCCGCCTTGGCGTAGAACTCGTGTGCAAAGACGTCAGGAGCACGACTGTCTTAATTTGAAAAAATCTATGCTAAAGAACACCGGTATAGATTCGCGAGCGGTAAAATGCATCGGTCAATCCTGGAACCTGTTATTAGCACAGGTGCATGCATGAGGTTTCTTTGAGAACACCGCTTGTCGTTAGCACGTATATAATTTCCAGCTCTATTACAACACACAACCACAATTTCACCTACATAGTTCAGCATTCAAGTTCCATTTACACTTTGAGATGTAAGCCCTGAGTCTCCCTTTGCTCAATGTGGTCTCCAGTCCGGAGAGGCTGCTTTTGTCTGTGGCCTGGCATGTGAGTGAATTGCACCGAGGGTAATATCATTGCTCCATCACCTTGAAGAGGAGTGCAGAAAGCCCGCCCCCTTCTGAAAGCTTTAATGACATTCGCTTTAGGCTCAGATATCTCATGCGCTGCCGAACCGAGTCAGCGGTAGCGGTGAGGCGCTAAGGAGGTCGACGTGTCTTCCATGTTTTCGCACACGGTTAAGCGAGCTAAAACTTGACTGAATTTCTCCTAACACCGCATCTGTTGTCTTTCCAGTAAGCTCTTCACCTCCTCCACGAGTGGAGCGCTTGACCTCAGTTTCCTCAAAGCATCGGCGCCTTCCTGGTCGTTAACATCAGCGCCTGAAATCACAAATTGGGCAGCCTTGTCTACCAGACGAACGTTCCTCTGTAGAAGCGCTTTAATCTCGCGCATCCCATCGTAGTGATCGCAGTCCCAGAGAACACGGAGATCGGTCAGGGTGTAGTTAGCCCGAAGCCCCTTCAGAATTGTTTGTATCTCATTGGGCGAGATTTCCCAGAAATTGTACACGTGAACGACGCTCAGAGTGTCGTTGACCGCCAGCAACTCTGAGAGGGACGTCGCCATTTCCGGCGTCACCATCACTGCCCACATGGTGAACTCCTCAATGGAACAGTTCGTCTTCAAGGCGTCGAGGATGCTGACGAGGTGACGCTCTTTACCACGATTCGCGCCCATGTCGCCCCAGATTTGATGCAGTACTGTTTTACGCAACGCGGAAGCGGTAGCGTCTGCGTAGAATCTGTCGTGAAGTGCGTCAGCTACGGCGATGTCCGATTCAAACGAGGCGACGAAGTGTCGCGGCTGCTGCCAAGGCATCGGAAAACTCCTCAACAACTCCCTCTTCGATCGAGGAAGTGACGCTGACGAACAGCTCGGGGCAGCATGCCTGTTTGCGGATGAGCGCAGCGAGTACCGGTAGGAGCTCTTCTGTCCACTGGATATCGAGCCTTTTGAAGACGCCAGCGTACCGCTTCTGCGCCGTCAGCCCACACTTTGTCCTTCTCCACGGGACAGACGTGCTTGAGGTTCACCACCCTCCAGCGTCGAGTTGGTTGCGAGCATCTTCGCGAACCCGATTAAGATGTCTGATGATAACTCCACCTCGGCTAATGAGAAGGTCTTGAGGCTGTCGTTTGCCGCTAGGGCTTCCGCGAGAGTTGCGGCACCTTCGTCACCGCCGCAGGAGTTCCAGATGACTATTTCCCTCAACGACTTGTTCTGTCGGATGTAGTCTGCAACGTCCTTCGCGAACCCCGTCCCGGTGTTTTCGCATCTCAACTCCAACGTTCGCAGGCATCTAAAAGCCGCGGAGAGACTCGTGCCCAAGTCCTTGCCGTTGCAGTCAATGTGAATGTAAACTTTTTTAAGGGAAGGGCATTCCTCAAGTTCGTAGAACGCAACCCTGAACGTGAAAAGGGAGATGTTAAATACAGATAGCGTCCTCACCGGTGGCCCGGTGCTCAACATTCGCCGGAGCACGGCAGCTTCCTTCTTGGTAATCTCTTTGTACTTGAGCTTCGCCCGTGTGTACTGCTGCACATATCTGTCAGGCAGGATTGTTTTCCCGTTTCGTGATCTAGTTCCAGACCTTTCCGGAAAAGGTCGTTCACTTCCTTACTCATAGTGTCAAGTACAGTAGTTCCTGTGTCAGCCATGTTGACTTCACAAGCGAGCACTTCTTCTTTTGTTCCACGTTCGCACTAATGAGGCCGCGAAAGAAGCGAGGTTACTATAACCTGTGAAATCACTGCGGTTATCAGTTAAAAAGCTTCACCCCGCAGAAGTTGGGGATGTAATCTTCCTTAACGTTTGGTATGTGAAACGCCCGTATCACGGGCCGATGAATGGAAGCGTCGATGTGTCCCTTCGTCTGCGATCGCTATAGTCCTTGTACCGGACTTTCTGCTGAGGATACACGTACTGAGGGAAACTCGTTTCTTGGCGTTCCAGGTTCGATGAAGCCTAAAAGTGACAAAAAAAGCAGAATTTATCAGAAAAGGTACCTGATTCACATAAACTTGTTGTAGCATATAATAGAGTTAAAAGAGTAGTGACACAAATTTAGCGGCTAAGATAGCTTGCGGATCGATTCCTGTGAACATAGGTATATCACCTACCAAATCTTAACAGGACTATAGTTTGAGAGGTAATTTATATGAACCTTGAAGTTCGCGTGCGCGATCCAGTGCTATATGCCACCCTCGCGACACAGACATCATCTAAGGCAGGGCTGGGCAAAGATACTTCGAAATTGTATCGCGATACGATACAAGATACTCAGGCAAGAAGTATTGGAGATACAGAT
>NW_023615589.1:0-100001 GCF_013339695.2 Rhipicephalus sanguineus | reverse complement strand
TGGAAGCCAAGGGCAAAGGATAACGCGCGTAGGTATATACACGGCCGAGCTTATAATGTACATACCGCGTATGGGAAGCGGCGGCGCGGCGTCGCCTGGCCGTGCAAGGCGTTTTGTTCATTAACGGTGCGTTATTAATTTGACTCGTCAACCAGCCGATTCGGCCTGCGCGCCGGAGCGCGCGCGCGCGCGGCAATCGAATCAGGCATGCAAGGAAAGTCTCTACCGCAGCGGGGCCCGGCGTGGTTTAACGATTCATTAAATTTCTTATTCCTCGCTTCTTTTCTTGTGCTTCTTCTTCTTCTTGGCAAGAGTGGTTCGCGCGGCGCTGCTCTTTGAAGCAGCATGCAGTATAGCCAAACTGGCGGAGCCTGTAGAGGTTTGAACGAGACGGTGGTGCTGCTGCGCATGTCTATAAGGTATATGACGCTCGGTGCTGGCGGGGCGAGCTCCGTGGCTTCGTGCAATCTGCCTCTTTGGCCGGGGTAATAAGTAGCCGACGGCTGTGCCCATAGGCCACCGCTTCCTACTCATCCCCCCCCCAACCCCACCACCCCACTCCAACCTCACCACCCCTCAACCTTAACACGCCCCCCCTTAACTCTTCGCACGCTCACGCAGATTCTTTCCGTTCCTGATCGGCCGCTTATAATATCGCAAGCTCGATTACGCAAGTGCTTGCCGGGGAGTTCTTTAGCGTTTTTTTGTCTGTGCTTCTTTCTTTCCTTTTTTTTTTCTTTTACGGCGTTTTCGTTCGAGATAGGACCTCAAATTGTGCGTGTTCTTTTTCCGCGCTTCCTTGTACACACCACGAGGAACGGTTTTGTAAGTCCGCGCCGTTGTCGTGATTCGCGATTCTCGACGCGTTCACAAGCGCGTCGTGACGACTGCGGCATCGGCAGCGCCGTGCACTCGAAACCGATACGCTTCCGGCTAAATTGGAGATAATTTATACAGGGAACTTCGCTAAAAAATGCGTCTTATGAAGGCTCAATGCCTTCATCAACGATCGCAGTCTTGCGGAGCCCTGCCTTCGATCGTGGTTTTTGCCTGGAAATTACACCCGAGCTTGTTCCCGAGAATGGCTGCGAAACGTATCCGTCCGGAAATTATGTGCAGTCTGTACTGCACGTTCCATTGTTTTGATGCCTGGAATCAAATCATTTTTTGATGACGAAGTTGCTTATTTTCGTCTGTTTGTTTTTCCATAAGTTACTTATAGCTTGCTATGGTGGCATATAGAGCAATCCGACAGTTGACAATTGTTTGTCTTCGCGTATGTACGTGACGCTTGCGCGCTATTTGTTACCTCATATACGGTTACAATCCGGTGAACCATGGTTATCGGTACCCACAAAAAATCGCTGGGTTCCTTGACAACCGCGGCAATTATATTCTCTCGCATAAACTTGTCGTTACGACACTCGTCAACGTATTTCGTCTCTTCAACTGCCTCGTTTGCTGAAGACTGTCACTCGAACATTTGCGCGCGTTTAAAGCAGGAAAAGATCGCCGATTCTAGAGTATAGCACTAACGGAAAATTACACGTACCACGTGCGTTATAGAAGCACGGCATGTATATATCCACGGCAAGCGCTCTGTGCATCGAGTTGAGGTGCAGCGAACTGTATCAGTCAGCCGCTTCTGACGGCTTTGGCGTTGAGTGCGCTTTCCTCAAGCGGGCAACCTCCAGACGTCTCTTCACGTATAAATCTACGCCCAAAGAAGCGACACGACGTGTACTCCGGACCTTATCGGTCCGCGAACGTCCGTCAGCGAGCGTGCGCTCTTAATTTGCGTCCATTCTCATAACCTGTCTTCGGTGATCCGTACTTCAGCTTGCGTCTCGTTCGAGCCGTTCATGATTTCGGAGCTCTTATCTTGCCGATCCACCCTTGCAAGGCAAAACAACAAAAAAAACAACGACCCGTATTCAGACATAGAGGTTGTGTGTGTGTGCGTGCGTGTGTGTGTGTGTGTGTGTGTGTGTGTGTGTGTGTGTGTGTGTGTGTGTGTGTGTGTGTGTTGTGTCGGCGTGTGCGTGCGCTTGAGTATCTTGTTTTAATTAGTGTGTTAAGTTGGTGCGTATGTGTGTTGTCTTGGCGTGTGCGCGCGCTTGAGTGTGTTATTTTGGTTTGTGTGTTGTATTGGTGTGTGTGTGTGTGTGTGTGTGTGTGTGTGTGTGTGTGTGTGTGTGTGTGTGTGTGTGTGTGTGTGTGTGTGTGTGTGTGTGTGTGTGCGCGCGCGCGTGCTCGCGTGTGTTGTGTTGGTGTGCGTGCGTACGCGCGCGTGTGTGTAGGATGGCTCTCTCGTTCATTTCTCCCGCTTTGATTGGCGGAACATGTAGTACGGTAGGCCGGAAGCTGCAGCGTCATGTCAGCGTCGGGTGCTCTCTAAATCCAAATAACATACCTCGTCTGTCTCTAAGCTGTCCGCGAAGTGCGCGACTCTGTTCATGCACGGGCACACGCCCCTGTCTTCCGTTTCAATCACCATGCACCGACCGGCTCACAGCGGACTCGGACGTCTTCGTATATATGCGATCTCGCGTTCTCCTCTGTATAGTGTAGTGCCCCGCTTCGCTGGCAAGTTGAAGGTGTACCGCGCTGCCGTTTCATTACGTGCCCGCCGAAGTACGGTGATAGCCGTGCTGATCGTTCCCTTATCTGTCCGCCCTTTCGTCCTGAGACCTGAGCACGACGACCGATGGACGTGATCGCTATTCAAGTCGGTTCTAATTACTTACCAGTACGTCAAAAACGCTACAGACCTCACCCGCTATTAAAACATATGTCATGTGAAGCATTTTGCAAGTTGCTCGTTAATTAGCTGGCCCATACCGTGTCGCACGCTGGAGTGGGGTAGCAGAAATATCAACAATGAACGAAGGCGTTGGAAACATAATCTCTTCATATTGACAGCTCGCTTTTCGGGTTCGCTTCGTTGCCCCGTTATCTTCGCAGCTTGGGTTTAGGTGCAATGTCGCAGTATGTAAGAGCACTCTGTGGTTTTTCTTCGATTTGTGGGGCGTCGCAGCATGCCTTGTCCCAATTTTTTTTTCTATAATGCTGGAGACAAAAAAATTCAGAAAATTAGTTTCATGAAATTCCGTTTGCGTTTCACAATTTATCTAGGACGAAGACGCCTCGTAATTGCATGGGAAGTACCGTACCAATGTGCTGTGTAACATGCAAGAACTCTCAGGGGAATATAACCACGTGTTGGAATTCGCACTTCTATTGCATATTGTGATATTGCGAACAGTGCATGGAAAACGCGTAATCATATCCGTTGTCTGTGTACGCATACCTTTATCTCCAGTGTTCACCTGCGTACGTATATAGTATGTACTACTGTTTAAGTATTATTCGAGAGTAGTCATTCTATTTGCCAGCAACCGCTAGCTGAATTCAGGTCAATGCTCGAAAGGGTGCCGTGATCTCCGAAAATATACTAGAGCACACAGTGCACTCCCTGCATAGCTGCACGATGTATGTTTTTATTCCTCGAACGACAAGTTTGGGTCCTTCATGGCTTATTTAGCTACCGCAACTTGTTCCGCGTGCTTTGGCTACTTGGTATTACCAAAGTAACGTGGCTCTGATTAAAGCAGGTGCCCTTTTTAGCTCCGCCTTCCTAGAGAGCTTCCGCGGTAGGCCCTGAGCCACTATACCCCCCATGCGAATGCTCGCTCTAATTTGCTCAAGCCGTATTGTATACCTGCGAAGCGGCAGCTGCCCACACCGGCCTTCAGCACTGAATGTAAACCATAGTCCTGGTTCATTCACGTGTAACATCCCCTCCCCGGCCGGCATATCTATCTGTATTCGGCGTACATGGCCTCGCGTATAGGGCGACCTGCGGGAAAACGTCTTGTTCAGCTCGTCTCGAAGAGGGCACGCCGTGCAGCGAGGGGCAGAATGGACGCCCACGCTACACGACGCCGCCATATTTCACGATATCCCCGGCTGTCTGGAAAGCTTGCGCAGATACGCCCATGACGGCAGCAGCAGTAGAAGCAAGGGCATCTCACTACCACCCTCCCTCAGAAACCTACCACAACCACATGTGGCGCTTCTTCAGTGGGGAACGCGCTCTTGAATTCCGCGCCCTGCAGCACACTACTGTGCGCACGCAAGTGGCGGCCCTTCCGTGTGCGCGTTGTATATATACCTCCCCGCGTTCGGCACATTGCCCGGGCAAGGGCGAGCGCGCATACCAGATACACGAGTTTGCGCGGGGCTATATGCGTGCGTGCCGCCGCCGCCGCCTTCCCACCGCTAATTGAGGCTCATCAGAAGATAGAGAGAGAGCTAGAGACGCCGCGCGCAGGTGATCGTGCATTATAGGCGCACGCGCTTCTTTCGAGATGCGTACGCGGCATTCATGCTAAAAAAACCCGCGCGCGGTTCGTTCCTTGCCACCGGCGGCGAACAACCTTTTTACGTGGGCGTTCGCGGGGAGTGTATAGCGGCGGGTGCGAGACGGCTTGTGCAGGTATAGCGCAAGCCGTCCCGTAGACGTCCAGTATGTGTATGCGAGGAGAAGGGCAAGCCGCTGCCGCGCAGCCGATTCTGTTGCATATACCGGAAGCGTCCGCTTTGGCTCCTTGACCGCGCGGCCTCCGCCTGCCGGTCCATTCGTTCGAGCCTCTGCTGCTGTACGCTGCTGCTGCACGCTGCTGCTGCACGCTGCTGCTGCCTCTGACCGGCAGACTCTCGCGTACGCATCATACGTGCGTGTTTATGTGTGTACACGTGTGTGCACGTGTGTGTAGCCCTTTCTGACCGTTGCTTATGGAGGAACAGAGGGCTGAACTATGGGACGTAGTTGGCTGAGGTGAGGCGGGAACCATTGATAGGGAGCTCGTTACCATTTCTATTTGATGTCTCAGCGTTGAGACGTGTATCTTTCGTAGCCATTTCTGGACCCATAAGCACGCCTGTGAGACGTCCCCAACAGCGCGGTCGCCTACAGTACACGGAAAGGAAAATGTCGCTCTATACACAAATATCTAACCGACAGTTAAAAGTATCGTCTATTCGCCAAAATAGGACGACACGATGAGCTCTTTGTACAGAGTTCTTTCTGCTCAGCCACCCTGCAAACAAATAGGAATCGACGTTTTTTTCTCTGAAACATTTGCGTATTCGTACTCTGCGCAGTGCTACAAACATTGAAATGCGCATTCTCAAATTCAAACGTGATTAGCCCGACCTGACTGTTGCCTTTTCCACAGCCCGTGACCCGTCCAACTGCAGAGGAATGGCCTCTTCGCAGTTCTTACAGCCGATTAACCCATCCTTTGACATTATCCATGCCTGGTGCTCTTGGTTAGACTCGCTCTTGATTAGAGATCCCTCAATTTCCTTTTCTTTCTCTCTGTTAACAAGGCTAACCTTAATAAACGACGGCGATTTTTTTTTTCTATAAAGTCACCTCTCTTTCTTCTCTCGCTTGTCTCACTCTTTCCCACCTTGCGTGCTGTACCGAGTGTCGCCCTCCTCGTCACACGACGTCGCGAGCGTCGGCTGCCCGTGCCGACCGTGTCTTCTTCCTCCCTTCGATATCCCTACGTCATCTCCTCTCTCTATCTTCTCATCTCTCTCCCCTGTCTATTGTCATCGGCGCATCGTCCAGCAGTTCGCGGGCGGCTCGCCGACACCATAAAGAAATGAAGATCAAGAGAAAGAGACAGCATCGGCACGGACCTTGCGGCATAGTAGCATACGCCGAAGCCGGACGACGATCGCCAGAACAGAGAGCCGGGACAGGCGTATGCCGTACACACACTACGGGGGCAGCTCCCTTCCTTTGCTGCTGCTGCTTCTGCTGGCCGCGTATTATACCGGACCGCTGCCGGCAGGCAGCTAGCGAGAGACGAAGAAGAAGGCTTCGTCTTGGGCCGTGAGCGGCAGCCTCAACCCCGCAGCGCTATCCATCAAGGCTCACGCCCATCTCTAACCCCCAAACCTCCCAACTCCTAGCCTGCACTGCGGGGATGCCACCGCCCGCCGTTGCTCGCTTGCTGCTGCTGCCCTCGCGTTTTTCGACCACCGCGCAATGCAATGCCAGCCCCTTTCCTCTGGCTTCTGAAAGCTGCTTCTTCTGCAGCCGACGGAGGAGCGTCTTTTCCGTTTGCGTGACGGCTCGCCCCCTGTTCGCTGGTATATGGTGGTATAGTGGTGGCTGCGTGCCGACACTGCTAATTTCTGGACGTATTCTTCCGCCCTCTTCTTCTTTTTTTTCGTCTTCGCCTTCTTTCGGCTCTTAGTCTTTTTTCTATCTTTTGTCCCGCAATCACCGGCCGGTTCTTTCTTTACTTGGTAGCCGCCGCTTAGTGTTTTTCTTTATACGATTTGACCAGCGCTCGCCGTATACATACGACGCCCGCTAGGTACCGCGTTATCTCTCATATTGATGGCGCTAAATCACCGAAGCTCTCGCGGCCACCTTACTGGGTGGTTGAAGAAAGTTCAAGACAAGTGCTCGATAAATCACGTTTGCTTATCTTCTCTGGCTTATCTCCAGCAGCTACACTGCGAAGGGTGCTCTAATACGGCGTATGTGGCGTCATCCGTACACTACGTGTAATTAGCACAGCGATCCGAAGGAGAGCTCGCGCCACTGTTATCAGCTTGCTTATGCGCGACTATTAGAGATACCGATACGGAACATTGATGTAAACGAATACATATACCCGTATAAGCATACACTGCCAAACGCCTTTGTAACGAAGTGCTCTGGACCTTCCAAATGATTCGTTGTGCAGATCACTTTGTCGTAAACGTCGCGCAGCCGTAACGCTCGCAGTACAGCCGCGGGACGTAAACAACTCTTCGTTATACTGGTCATTTCGTTGCATGAAGACGTTCGGTCGTTGTGAATAAACGTTCGACTGCGCCAGCTTTTTCTAATATTTTATTTTATTTTATTTATATTTCTTGCTGTCTCTGTCATTTTCTCTTTCCCTCGCTCTCTCTATGCAGCTGTACCATATTAGTTCTAGAATGCACTTATTGTTTTGTTTTTTTTCCCTCGGTTCTACATTTTTAACAATGTTTGGTGCTGCGCAAGAGTAAATTTATATTAGCACGCAGTCTAAACGCATATTTTATGTACAGTAAACTCTCACTTGTACGAACGTCGGTTTAACGAATATTTCAGAATAACGAACTTTTAAAAAATCCCCGGCGATTTTCTTATGCATTCTATGCAAAAATCTTTCAGTTAAACGTATTTCAGAATAGTGAATTTTTCAGTTGAACGAACTTGATCCGCGGACCCAGGCTCATTTTTTAAATCAAATCAACGAAGTTTTGTGCACTGCGGGCACCAGTCTTTAAGGGCACCAGTCCAACTGAAAATTACAGATTTCTTTTCAAAATAAATTGCATTTGACACTTTTGACTCTAATGTCTGCTGTGCCCAATGCTGTTCCATATTCTAGTGAATATTCAGTTTAGTGAACTTTCAGTTAAGTGAACTATTTCCTTCGGTCCCTTGAAGTTCACTCAATTGAGAGTTCACTGTATATCGTTTCCATGTTATCCACCCGTCGTTGTATTTCTGCGTATTATTGTACGTGTTGTCAATTACTTGCAGGGGACTCAGAACAAGTCGGGAAGAATTTGCGGGTTTTCGTCCGCGCCCTTGTCATCTTTACCTTGTAACGATGCGAAAAATTCGATGTCGATTCGATGTATCTGAAAGTACACGCACAACCATATAAGGCTAACTGAAAAAGCACAGGGCTCGTAATTCGTATTTTTTAATCGAAGCGTATTATTTACGAGATAACCGGAAACGAAAGTGGAGGGAAAAGAACTTTCCGCCGGTGGGGACCGAACCCACAACCCTCGCATTACGTTACTTGCGGGAAATTACGGTACACACAGCCGCGCCGCCAATGATCGACTTGGCGCGCGCGTCGTTCCGCGATCGCCACGGAAGTGTGTACGGCTCGTTCTCGAGATCGTGTCCGAGGCGCACTCGAGACGCGAGACGCCCTTCGCGTGCGCTTGCGTGCGCCAGGCGAGCGTTCGTTTGTCGACAGTCGACACAGGCTGTCGGTGCAAGGGGACGCCCTGGCGGGGTTCCGGATTAAATTATCGCGGCCGACCCGCACTCCCGCCCTTTCGAAACGCTGTCATTGTGTTCGCGATCGTTATCGCCGCCCTGATTACCGCGCTCTGTCCCGTTCGCATATACGCCCTGTATTTTGTGTCTGACTTGACCGCTTGCCTCGCCGCCGTATTGGAGTGGACTCCCCAGCGGACTTGCCCGGTCAGTCTGCGCGGCGTCAACCCGTCTTCCGTTCTTGTTTTTGGTCCCGAATGTATACGCTGGGTGTGCCTTGCGAATGAATGCGACTCTCGTATACCGCTCACTACGGGTGTTCCACTTGACAGTTTGTGTTGAGCACCTAGTACCATAAGAGCTGGCTTACACTTTTCAGTGGCCTCGGATCGACCTTAGCTTGTCTATACTCCGCGCATCCTCGTTGAAAACAAAAGCTCTGTTGGTAGAATACCCAGGATCACATCCTTTGGGAATGCGAAGGGAGCACTCCTCCGAAGACAATACTGCCACCGTCCTCCCACGAGGCGTGGGAACCACTCCTGTCGGCAACTGACTACCATATTCAGACAGAGGCGATTAACTCGGCCGAAACGGTCGTGGCAAGCTACTGGCCACCACCCTTCGAGCCACCGGCAAGCTAACTTCAACGATCTCGTTGTGCCGTGAATGACGTTGTTTATCTCTCTCTCTTTGTAGGTATAAACTCTTAATAACGTCCCGGATGAAGTACTGGCTATATCCAGGAAACTAGACGAATATTGTCCAATTTCCTGGCTATATCCAGCACTTTACGCGGGACTTGATTAAGAGTGTAACTAAGAGAGTGAGATGGGGTCCTTCAAGGAACGGACATGTTAAGAAGAGTGCTTCTGGAAGTATATCAGATCTTTAAGCACGTATGTAAATTTCATCGGCGACTGAGAACGACTATACTTTTCGATGTTCGATCCGTCTTGGAAAGGTTCAACGCGAGCAAGTCATCAAAGATTTTGATGAAGTCGGACATAGGACAGCGGTAAACAGGCGCGAGAAAATATCACCGAAGTAAGTGTTCCCTCGAGTTCTTGCGTGTGCATTTCTTCTTCTTTTCTGCGCCCGTATAAACGCATTTTGACAAACATTTCATTGACCAAAAGTTAGGTGAACAAAAGCCTGAAGCAAAGCTTACCACGTAACTTTTGGTCCAAGGTGAACGGAGTCTCAAGCAATTGATAACCTATAGCTTTGCATGGTAGTACTTTAGACGGTAGTTTTATTTACTTTCGGAGAGAATTGAACTCGTACTTGAGTTGCACGGTGCTACACTTTTAAACATTTAATTGACTACGCTTTCACTTTTAGATGCAACGACTTTCAGTGTCGGAATTAATGTGACAACATAAATCGCCACTTTATGCTGTACGCAGTATTGTCGCGGTGTTCGGAACCTCTAGTACAAACCCCATTAACGTACATAATTGTCTCGCTTCAGCGCTCTGCTGCATTACAGCCTCGCAATAAATGGAATCCCGAAATGATTCCATGATTCCAAAGGAATGATGTGTCGTTGTTGTTTACATTACATTTGTAGTTGCAGGACATAATTCAGTTGTTTCTTTCTTCCTTTTTTTTATTGGGGCGGGTAAATGAGCGTAAGCGAGTGAGCTTTCGCGTTACCGTCAATTCCCTTGCATATCATTAAATCATGGCGTGTCTAACCATCTGTAACCATTCAGTGGCACGCCTAACCGTTCTACATACACGTGTTTCTTGAGACTTACCCGAGAGCGAAGAGGACGAAGGTTGATGACCTTTTCGTCAAGTAAGTGGCTGCGCACCTGACGCCAGGTCAAAGTCCAGCGAACGCTTGCTCAGTAGCCTCCTGCACCAAGGTATATATAAAAAAGATATCAATATGAAGTTTACAACAAGTGACACGAGACATGTATTGTCACTAATAAATTTTGCAGAACAGGACCACAGTTGCTGCACCTGGTTATGGCTAACATCCTGGTTATGGCTAACATCCTGGTTAGCTCAGTCGGTGGAGCGACCGCCCCGTAAAGGCGTTGGTCACGGGTTCGATCCCTGGACCGGGACGAATTTTTCTTGAACTAGAAGATTTCCTATATGTGGAATCCGTATGCATTTCCTTGTGGCATCGTGCTACAAACTAGTGGTTGTCTATCCATTCCAGAACCTCGGTTGTGCCAACTGTATGCTTACATATCATGCAATTGTTCTCAAGTCTAGTCACCAAGCTGTGCATACTGCGTTTGCATAGCTTGGTGACGGCCTATAGGACATTTTCTAGTTGGTGAAGTGAAGAATAGAAGAGAAAAGAAGAGAGGTTTATTTACGGAAAGACACAGAGGTCGGCCTCAGCGATAGTATGCTCTAGTCTGCTACTCTACACCGGGCGAGGGGAAAGGGGAGGGTGGGGGAGAGTAATGGATGACGATGGTTAGTTAGCGAGGTAAGTATTATACAGTCCCGTCAAGTTGGCGCAGTGCCATAGCCGCGCATCCAGTCCAGTGTCCTGTAGGAAAGCTGTGACCGCTCTTACGACCACAGTTGCACTGTTGCAACGCGTCAGGCCAAGGGCCCAACGCAACCTCATCAGTTAATGGCCTATTATACAATCCTTTATATAAGACATCGTGGAGGCCACTGGAACTGAACACTGGAACCCAGTGGCGCTGGGTTGTGCAATAGGGTTGGCAAAACGCTCATTGCCCATACTTGTGGCACAATACAAGGGGGAAAAAAAAGACATACAGCTAAAACAGATATGTCACAACTTCGAAACGGCAAAGACAAACTTTTCAAGATACACACACAAAAAGCTTACATGCACAAATATATTTGCGGTGACGTGTTTTTAAACAAGCGTATTGTATTTATTTAGTACTGAGGGAAGAATGTAGCGCAAGAGGGCCGCAATTAGTGCGTCCTAGGCTTGCCATACTTCATTTCGTCGCAAATTCATACTACTACTCCATCTCTATACTCCATCGCGACCCCGCTCGTGTTACTCCTTCTCACCTTTACTTCATCTGTCTACTCCTTGCCCCAACACCACCTTACTACTCAATCTTCCCGTCGGCACGTTTTCATTCACTCTTCCTTTGCTCAAGCTGTCGCTTACGCCAGACGCGTGCAGCTGCTCGCGGTAGCACAATAATGGCTAAAGGCCGACGCTTCCGCGTTTCGAACTCTGACAAAAAACGCCTCCGCGTCTTAGTTTCTCATTACAGCCTACGCTTGCCCCCCCTCTCTTCCTACTCTATTTCTCTGGTGCAAAGGTTGTAGGGGGAGTGGGGAGGGCTAAACTTAACGTGTACGCGACAATCGTCCGGTGAAATGATTACAACGGCATTTCACTTGTCCCAAGCGTTTTCTCCTTCGGTACAGAGAGTCTTCGAGCGTGCACACACGGGCGGGGCTTCTATTAGAAGTCTCTTAATTGCGAGCGCGCATTTAATACATACAGAGGGACCGCGCGCGCGATGGCTTTGAGCCTTCTCCCCGCTCGAAAAACCATTCGTTCGCGTTGTAGTATACGGACCGACCGGGGGAGGGGGGAGAACTTTGCAGTTACACCGCTCCTTCCTCCGCATTTACCGGTCTTGATCGACGTTTTATTCAAATTCGCCACAGCAGTCCCCGGCGGCGGCGGCCGTCCGGGCTAGACGTCGGGGTCGTCCCCGCGAATCGAGCGGCGTTAAAAAACTTTTCGCGGGACCCGAACGGAGCAGTCGTTCGCTTATGCGTCTGTATGTCTGTCTCTCTGCTGACCGCAGTCACTTTACAGGCACCGCTCTTTCCCTCCCTCTCTCTCTCTCTCCCGCATCGCCCTAGCTTTCCTCCTCGCTCCTTTTGAAGAGTGTAGTAGCACTGACTCTCCTTTTCCTCATCGCTCCTTTTGAAGAGTAGTACAGGTATATAGCTCGCTCGTATATACGCGACTCCCTGAAAAACAGAGTGGGAAGGGGCGGGGGGGGGGGGTTGAGGAGGGCTGCGTTGCGTTTATGAACGCGTGTGCGAACCGCATCAGCAGCGCTCTCTCTATCTTTGACGCTGCAGTATTATAAGACCTTCCCTCCCCCCTCC
This sequence comes from Rhipicephalus sanguineus, assembly GCF_013339695.2. Taxonomy (NCBI): domain Eukaryota; kingdom Metazoa; phylum Arthropoda; class Arachnida; order Ixodida; family Ixodidae; genus Rhipicephalus; species Rhipicephalus sanguineus. Next base: position 87,826 of record NW_023615589.1, on the reverse strand, counting down.
CCCCTACATCCCCCCTTCGTTTGGCGACGGCGGCGGCGGCGGTGGTGGTCCAGGTTTGTGTCACCGTTCGCATCGACGTTTTCGTAATTAAGTTGCACACGCGCGAGGTACTCGCCCCTCCCCTCTTCCCCGGTTTTAATTAATGGGTGCAAATTTTAGCTTACGCCGTGCGATGCGCGCGTGTGTGCGCGCAGTATGTACGCGTAAGCATGCTGGGGATGGTGTACGTAAAATAGCGAACCGAGTTTGTCGCTACCCTCCTCTCCCTCCGGCCGTTCCTCATGACTCCGCTCTCCCCGGCGCTCTCGTGTCGTGCGTGAGCTCGCGTTCACTTTGAGACCCGCTTTATACACCGCTACTACCGCGGTCACTCCCCCTGTAGTAGTGCGTTCGTGCATGTGTCCGTGCGTACGTGCACGTAACACGTGGCGTCGGGCAGTTAATGATTCTATCCCGCCTGGACACGGCCTAGCAGCTCCGACAACTCTCTCTCGTTTATGTTCTTATTTTGTTTCACTTCGAAAGCACCCGCGTAACTTTACCTCTTTTTATTCCGTTTTTATTATTAGTCTATTTCTGTTTTCCGGCCGTTTTATCGTTACTCGCTTGAGTGGTACGGCGCGGTATACGTCGTCCTATGTGTTTTCAGGAAATAACGCGACGGCCATCGCAATTTTTTTGTCCATTCTACTCCCGGTATTGTTTACTTTTTTAACAATTCGGCCACGAGATGGCGTGACTGGGGATCGTCTACAGCACCGGCGTGGATTGCTCCAGCCGGTATCCTCTGCTTGTCTATGTATCTCTACAGGCTACAGAGCTGCGTGTTAGCCTCGTTTTTCGCTTACGTACGTTGTATACTCTACTTTCGTATTTATGAAAAATCGTATATACTTCTGTAATCGTAGCTGCCTTCAACGGCTTTGCCGGTTGCCACGGCGCGAGAGACGAGTGATGCTACACGTCGCATGCACGGCACCACACGAATACACGCCACGTCGTGGGGTCTGGTTGCGGCGGCAAACGACACCCGAAATAAATGAATCCTCCCGGCTCGAGGTGTAACGACGGCGTGGCTGACAACTTTGATGATGGGAACGTTGTTGCAGCGTGGCGGGCTCACGGCTGCGTGTTTGCGTCGCTTCGATTTTGAGCGGTTGAAAAAACGATAACGAAGCAGCGAAGTGTCCAGGTAGAATGTTCGCGTTGCAAACTTTGAAGCAGCTGGGCTGCAGGTGACTGTCTATTCGAGAACGATTGACGAATCGTACAGCTCAAGCCTGCTGCGACTAGTCTTCCTAACGTGATCTTACTTATAGCGATGATTGCGCACATTTATGACCTCTAAGCTGCTGCTCCGGGTCGGAAAAAAAAAAAACCGGAAAGGAAGGGGAGGATGACGACAGTGATGATGGAGGAGGAGGAGGATAGAGGTACACTGAATGCTAGTAGTTAACATAGTAGCATACGCGAGGCAGATTCTTGAGCCGTTCTGTGCCTGTGAAGAACATCTCGCGCCATGTGTTACACTTTCTAAACTGAAGTTAAAGTTCGTTGTAGCGCGGCAGCGACGAAACAAGAAAATACTATTTACTCCACGATTCACATTTCCTGGTTGTCTTACGCGCTCCGTTGACTTCGTCATAGTGTTAAACTAACAAGCCCAGCGATCGACGTTTCCGAATTAAAGTTCGTGCCTTGCGGCGCCATTTCATGAAGCGGCGGTACCTTTCGTAAAGCGCGTTTCATGTTGCAGCTTCCGTTAACGGAACGTAATTGAGTTCGGCGAATTGCGTAATGCGAGATGCTCCAAGATTTGCCAACGTTCTAATCGCGAATTTTCTTTTCCGAAGAAGCGGCATTACGACAATAACTTACATTGTCTGGCGCGCCATCGGCTCCTGCTAATGCTCAAAATATTCGAAATTGCGGGCGCGTAGAAGTGAACGCTGAGTCACGATAGATTGAACATTTTCTAAGGCACGAGTTCCATAGTTTCGGATTCCTAGTACATCCTGTTTCTCTTCTCAGTGCGTTGCAATTTCATAGCCGGACTTGAGAAATGTCTCTCTTCGTGTCGCTACCCACTAGCTTACGCTTTAATGATGATTCCACGAATATCGATTGCAGCAGATTCCTTTTTAACGTGTGTTAAACCGACGTTGGTTGAAATTTTTTTTGTCGGTGATCTCGGAGGGTGTACAGTATCAGGTGGTGAAATTGAAAATTGTCATCAACCCGTTTCTTCATCACAAGGCAAATACAGCCCACACTTTACGAATACACGAGGCACATGAACAAGCACAAGGAACACGGAGTACGTTTGTTGCTCAAATCTGTGACAATTTTTCCTTTGATAATGCTTCCGCCACCCAGTGGCATTCCGCGGAACTGATTTCCAGAAATAGGTGGTGTTGGAAACATGGCTGCCATGACGTCTTCCCCGCTCCCGAAATTCAACGCGGCTCTCGCGTCGTATTGCGTTTCATAGTAGCCTTTGAGACCAGTGGCTGTTACTAAGAGAAAACCGTCGCTACGCGGCGCGAGCTTGCACACCTGTTACTGACACTCATTACATTGTGTCAGTAATGTGTCATTACATTGTGTTACTTCTCTGAAAAGAAAAAAAAAATCAGAATTCGTTGACGGTGACGTAACACTTCCTATTCGTTCCAGCTCACCGCATATTTTCCTCGTCTTTTGTTTTGTCTGCGACCTCGGCTACTGGCTCCAATGATTATAATGGCCGGTGGCATACTTGCATATTCACGCTGGCACTGTCGTTAGCTGTAATTCCGAATTCAATGTATGCGTACCGCACTCTTTTCCTCCTCAGAGGTGGAGCCTTCGCGGCTGGTACACACAAACTTACACGCATATATGCTACATGCAATAACGACCGCAGCGCTCCTAACAAAGACTTCGGGAGTTAGATTAGGCCTGCCGCGGGCGACTCGCTTCCGAACCAAAATAGAAGAAAAAGAAACTGAGCGCTGAAATGCGTCAGTAAGATAGCCGAGGAAACGCTTAGTGCCGCGGGAGGCGAGGCAAAAAGAAATTAATAAGGGGAGGAGGTTTCCAGAAATGAAACGTTTCATAGGAGAGCGAGGGGACTTCGGGCCCACGTGTGTAAGAAGGCTAAAAGGGAAGAAGGAGCCGTTCTTTTGTCGTGGGTGGCGAAAAGTGTGGTCCGGAAATGACTTATGTTTATTGTATGCTAATTGGCAGGAAGGGAAAAACCCCGAGTAATAACGATAAAAGAATACTGTATTTATACAGACGAGCCTTGCTCAGGGCGCTGGCCTGCCCGACAATTTGCAATTTAAATTTTTCGACTTAACGACCTCCCTCGCTCATTTGCATGTCGACGACGGGCGACAACTTCCTCGGCCCTTTGCTCGTCGCCTCTACTGGCGTTTATTAATTTTCATTTTCTTTTTTCGCGGGAAGCGGCATATCTATCTTCATTTCCAGATTCATTAACCTTTTTTTTTTTCTCTCTGCCCAGTTGGGAGCTACGGTTTCCATTTTTACCCATCTTTTTTCCTTGTTTCAAGTTCCAAAAACATCTCTCCGTCTTGGCGTGCTTGTTATACGCGCGAAGTTATAAGGAAAAGGAGAGGATATTCTAAGGCATCGCGTAGATCTATTTGTTTAAGAAACCCGGCTTTCTTTTCGGTCGCACATGCTTAATACTTTACAGCGCGAAAATGAGGCGCCTTAATATTCCGCGAGTCGTCGCGTTAACGCATTTTTCTTTCTTTCCTTTTTTTCTCGGCTTATGAATTTCGCTCGTTACTTGATGACTGTGGCTGCTGCTGCCGAAACAAGGCTTTGTCACTAACGTCAACGTTCTCTTCCCACTCTTATTCTTGCGACCTTAGGCTTCTCTCCTCTCTTTTATTTCTTTCTCTCCCTCACTTTTTCTGTGCCCCCCCCCCCTCTTCTGCTCTGCGCACACACGCACAGATACCACGCACTACTTCTTCCTTCAAGATCCTCGTTTTTATTTCACTCTCTATCGGCTGAGCTACAGTTTGAGGCGTTTCTTGGACATTTACTTAAAGCTGACGCGGCTTCGCTGCATCCACGTCTTTCATTCGCCTCGCGCTCATTTCTGAGGACGTGTAAACAGTAAAGGGATGGAGTGCAAGACGAGATTCGTGGCGGATAGATCTATCTATCTATCTATCTATCTATCTATCTATCTATCTATCTATCTATCTATCTATCTATCTATCTATCTATCTATCTATCTATCTATCTATCTATCTATCTATCTGTCTGTCTGTCTGTCTGTCTGTCTGTCTGTCTGTCTGTCTGTCTGTCTGTCTGTCTGTCTGTCTATCTATCTATCTATCTATCTATCTATCTATCTATCTATCTATCTATCTATCTATCTATCTATCTATCTATCTATCTATCTATCTATCTATCTATCTATCTTCGTTTTGCCCGAGCTAGGCCTGTGAAACAAGCTACAATGTATATGCGAATGAAAATTAATTTCTCGGCCATCCTGGCTACGTCGTTCCTCGTTATGTAAAGCTTATACAGTATCGCTTCATTTGCTCGTACGTTTATTTTGTTCGCTTTTCCGTGTTCCTGCGACGTTTTTCTTCGCATTAACGGCGACGATAACGAGCAGTTTTTCAAACTCCCGCGAGAAACCGAGCCGCGACAAGTTCGAGCCGAAGTCATGCCGCCAAAAAAAGTAAAAGTGGGTCCCCTGTTAACGTTCACGGTTTTAGCATGCGAGATGGGAGGTCAAAATGTTTTGAGAACTTTCTAGGCGTAGGGTCTATGCGAGGCGGGTAGGCTACTGGAAGGCGCGGATCGTATAATGAAAGGACCTCTCTCCCTTACCCCCCTCAATCCTCCTCCTTTCTATGCGACCTACGCCATTGTACATAAGCGTACAGCGAGGGAAAAGCCTGCGGCCTTATGTAAATTGGGCGAAAATTTATATATCCGGAGGTCCTAAATGTCCTCGTCGTTCGTGGTGGCGGCGTTGGAAGATGACAAGTTTTTCTCGCCTAGACTTTCCTCCGAGGCGCCCTCTAGCTGCCGGCGGCCGTTTGGGAACAATTTACTGCTTGAGCGTCGGCCTTTTCTATTCTTTTGTTTGCTTCGAAAAAGTACGAATAGCAAAATTGAGTGAGGAGGATTACGCGAAGGCGGTCTGCTGCCCCCCCCCCCCCTAGGGCTTGTTTGAACGGGGGTCCGCTCCGCTCGCCTTGTGTGCGTGTGCGCACGGGATAAGAAATTAGCGTCGTAAAGTTTCTGTCATGGTGTATTTCTGAGCTTTTTTTTTGTTTAAATTTGGCGGCCTATATGCAAATCGTGTAGTCGACTTTCGCTGCACGACCTCTTGCTGCTGCTCGTATCGGTCTTGAGTCGAGTATTGTGTGGCTGACGTTGTGTGTGTGTGTGTGTGTGTGTGTGTGTGTGTGTGTGTGTGTGTGTGTGTGTGTGTGTGTGTGTGTGTGTGTGTGTGTGTGTGTGTGTGTGTGTGTGTGTGTGTGTGTGTGTGTGTGTGTGTGTGTGTGTGTGTGTGTGTGTGTGTTGTCTGCGTTGACCACGTTACGTCAAGTTCTAGTTTTGTCACTGTACGCCATTCAAGCTGTCCCTGAAAGATGAGAGAGAAAAGGAATTAACATTAACGAGATAGTTATACACGAAACTACATGAAATAGAAAAGGAGTGTTCGTAGCGGGGTGTTATGACCGGCTGTCGGTGGCGAAGCACTGACCAAGAGAATCGGCGGACGAGGTGTTCTCCCGCTGCTGGAACACCTGTATCCTTCCTGGAAACGAAATTCCTGGGACGGCGAGTGACCAACAATGGGCAGAATCTCGGCCTCAAAGTCTGGGACGGCGATGCCGGAGACAATGGACCACCTGGGCTTGGCTTGGTACGCTGCCGAAGCCACCTGACGGGTCTGTTTGGACGGAAGTCTCCGCAACCCTTTCGCTGCGTCGGGAAAAGATCTGCATGGGCAATCACGAGGAACCTGTTCTGCTTCTCCCCCACCTGCGTGTCGACAACCGCAGGACTCTTGCCGCTTCAAGTGTGCCATGACCCCTCCGCGACAGTGAAATGGACTGTGCCATGGTGGGAGGTGTCATGTGTGTGATTGGTGGTCATCAAGAGGGAGGAGCCAAACTGAGGGGTTAAAACGACGGTGCTGAGTGACAAATGGGGCTCTGAGCCCTCGGTAACAGGCTCATCCAATTCGCTCGTCACTGAACTCTTTCCTTGTAACGATGTAATTGAGTGTTCAAAAAGTGCCAGTAAACTTGTTATTGTTTTCCCAACTTGCTAGTATCAGTTCCTCAACCCGGAGACTCGACTACGCTACCAAACGGAGTCCGGGTACGACGCTGCCCTCTCGTAGCAACAGCATGGTTGTCGAGAAGGGACGGATCAAAATACACCGGCACGACATCTGGAGTCAGCGGTGGGATTGATCCAAATACCCGGTCGCAACAACTGGTGGCAGCGGAGGGATCTGAGGCTACAAGCGACAACAACAGTCGGCCTAAGGGAATGCAGCTGTCTCGAGACATCGATCACGTGTGGGTGAGTGCTTGGCTTTTCCTTTGATGTGGACCAGGTTCTAAACGAGGGTTTTAGAACTGGTAGATAACTTTGCCGAGAGACTCAAGGTTACGTACTCTCGGATAGTTATTTTGGAAGTAGCGGGCACTCGGGACGATCATGGATTTACAGAAGCTGCAGGAGCCGGACTTGTTGCTGTTGTGTGAGGAATTGGGGATCGATACGAAGGGTTTGGCAGGAAAATCCCTAATCATACAGGCAATCATTGATTTGGGGGCCGATGATGAGGAGCTCTGTGAAGAATGGGAGGTCGTCAACCAAAAAAAGGAAGAGCAGCTCAGACAGCGAGAAAGAGAGGAACGCCACGCAGAATTCGAAAGGGAAGAAAAGAGGCGCGAGCGTGAAAGAGAGGAACGCCAGGCAGAATTCGAAAGGGAAGAAAAGAGGCGTGAGCGTGAAAGAGAGGAACGCCACGCAGAATTCGAAAGGGAAGAAAAGAGGCGTAAGCGTGAAAGGGAGGAAAGGTGGCGTGAGCTCCGCAAACTAGAAGTCAAGATAGAACTCCTAAGGTTGAGTAAGAGGTCGGGCAGTTGTCCCCAGCGAGTGGTACCTCTTCTCAACAAGAAGGCAGAGTTCAAGATGTCAAGGTATATGCAGCCATATGTGGTATCAGGGGATATCGGCCTGTATCTTGCAAAATTTGAACAAATGTGTGAGGAACTGTCTTTTGAGCGAGACACTTGGTCTCAGGGGTTAATGTCAGTTCTGCCCAGAGAGGCAGTTGAGGTTGTTGCGCGACTCAGTGAGAAGGACGCGGACAACTACGATGTAATTAAGGCATCTTTATTCCGGAGATTCGGAATATCTGATAGGAGAGAGGAAAGCAAAAGAAGCATGCTAAGGGATCCTTCTCCTGAGAACAACGAGCGACAGGTCGCCGTTGGCGAGATCGCGCCAGAGAAAGGCCCGCTGTTTCAAGAGAGCATGAAAGCAGAGAAGGTTGAGAATGAGGCCTTGGCCGATCTAGAGTTAGAGACAATTCCGAAAGACGTTCCTTCCGTGGAGGAGGTTGGTACCAGCCGCCCTGATGGGCTCAAGGAGAAGCTGGAAACCTTCCTCGTGCCTCGAAAGGACGTTTCGGAATCGTCAAACGTAAAGACTGTTAGCGTGGTGGCTAACAATAGCAAGGACGCGACGCTTAAAGGGTTCGGCGATACCGTCGGTGAGGGCACAGGTTCAGATTTTATCAGCGCTGACGCAGATAATTTGGCCCGACAGTCCGACGCGGCGGAGAATTCAAGAGGTGTGAGCGAGATAGAAGGTGTAGCGGAAACACCAACGAGCTGCACGGCGCCGCATGTCGCGACCGGAAGCGATGAGGGAGGCGTCATGGAAAAGAATGTTTGCCGAAAGCGCACAAAAAGAAAGAGGCGAAAGCGTGCGGCGGACGTTTCAGAACCGTCAAAAGTAGACACGGTTAGCGGGGCGGCCGACCATAGTAAAGACGCGACGCTTCAAGGGTTAGGCGATACCATCGGTGAGGGCCCAGCATTAGATTTTATCAGCGTTGACGCAGATACTTTGGCCCAACAGTCCAACGGGGCGGAGAAATCAAGAATCTTGCGCGAGAAAGAAGGTGTAGCACAAGCACCAACGAGCTGCACAACTCCGCATGTCGCGACCCGAAGCGATGATCGAGGTATCGAGAGAAAGGATGTTCGCCGGCCTCGTAGAAAAAGAAAGCGGCGGAAGCATTCGGCACAGAGTAAGCTTAAGAAAGGTACCAATCCGGCGCGAAAAAGACAAAAGGGTAGGCCGCAGGACAGTTTGCGGAAACGTAAATTGAGGCGTTCATTCAGCCGCAAGCAGCGAGAGGGGCGCAGAGAGAGAAAGCAAGGTGCGCTCCCACGACGGAAGTCGAGGTTGAGGACAGCTTCGGGAGAGCGGCTGTGTCCAAGTCATCAAAGTCGAAAGACCAGTGTACGGCAGGTAACAAAGCACCGCCGCGCGAAGGCGAGCACAAAGGGAGAATGGACAGGGTTTCCCCCCCGTTTCTGGCATTCCATTCGCCTTCCAGAAGGGAGCCGGCCGAAGTGCCGAATGAAGCGTGACTGTAGAATGCCGCTGATAGCTCGTGCATGTTGTAGCCTCTGGCGAGCTAGAAAGCCGGCTGGACCGCGGCCCCATCGGGTACGATTCAAGCGAATCTAATTGAGAAAAGGGGAACGGTCAGTTCGAGTAGGCTTGCACGTGCGTGCAAACTAGGATTACTCATTGTTTTTTTTTTAGGAATGTAGAATTCAGCCAGGTTAATTTTGTGTATTACGAGATGCGGTGCAAAGGTTTAAGAAGAAAAACCGCGCAGTAGTAAAGGCTGAAGAGAGCATCGAAGTTCTTTAATCATTGGGATGAACTTCTGAAGAAGGTATTTTTTTTGCGCGAAACTTGTAATTTTTCTAGTTTTGAAAGGTTTATGTGCGATATCGTATGCGTTCATCTTCATGTCGATTTGGGGTGAATAAGCATTTAAGGAGAGATATCTGCATCAGTTTCCGAAATGAGTTTGGCACTGAGCGGTGCAGTTTTCGTTACGCGCTATTGGAATTGACAGGCATTTGGTGCAAGGTTTTAGCATAAAACCAATGCAAATGTTTGAGGTGCTTTTGAAGTGTATTGCACCTGGGGTTATTTTTTTTTGTTGTTGTTGTACAATGTGCGTTGTAACGTAACGTAAGGATCAGGTTTTAGAAGAACTTAGAGGGATTAGGTGAAGGGTTAGTTGTACTTTGTCTTTTGCAACGCTATAGGATTGAGAGTAATTGAGGCGCTCAGGAGAGCACAGTGGTTTTTATCAGAGGCGTTGGCATGGGCAAGTAGCTTTAACAGAATGAACCGGTTAGAAGACAGTGTTTATCCCTTATGTTTTGGTCTTTTTCTTTGAATACTTGGTTATCAAGTGATCACTTGAACGGATCATTAAGCTTTTCCTGACGTTGAGATGTGAGCGATAGTTCAAATGTATGTGACGTGGTCGAACCTTTTGATAGGGTTCTGACTATAAAGGATGAGAAGATCTTTTTGCAAGTGCAAACGTAGACTATTTAGGTCACGGCGTAGGCCTAGGTTTCAGGGAACCTAGTGAGCTTATGAGCTCAGGAGTAGCAGACTATCCGCGGCCCAAAACAAAGAAGGACGAAGGGGCGTTTTGGGGCTCGCTGGAATGCAGTCTTTGCATCGGGAGTTTATTCATCGTTGGCCACCCCTTGACCGATGTTCTTCGCGGGATAGAACAGGCGAAGGTAGTCTAAGATGAAAAGAAGGAAGCTGCCTTCTTAAGCGTGAAGGCGGTACTGATTAACCGTCCGGTTTTGCGAGCTCAGGATTTCGACCCAGAGTTATGTGAACGATCGAGGCCTAGGTGCCGTTCAATCTTAGAGGGATGACGAAGGTAATGAACATCCCGTGCTCTACTTGAGCCGAAAATTGAGTTCTCGAGAGATGGCGTACTGCGCTTCAGAAAGGGAGTGCGCTTGCATTGTGTGGGCCATTCATTAGTTGCAGTGTAATCTCGGAGGCGTCAAATTCAGCGTAGATACGGATCGTTATCCCCTTGCCTGGCTGCAAACCGCGACATCTAAGAACAGTCACCTTCTGAGGTGGAGCTTGATTTTTAGGTAATATCTTTTCGACATTAAGGATAAGAAGGGCAAAATTTGAGTGGAAACGCTGACGCGCTTAGCCGCTCTTTCTAAGCGAGTCTGGGGTGCTCTTCCCAATGTCTCGAAATTGATATTTGAGTTTTTTTTTCTCGCTTTCGTGCAACTATTTGTGTGATTGAGTAAAGTAGCACGTTCGGTTCCTCGGCTTAGGTAAGTCCTGAGAGTTTTGAGTGTCAGCTTTTCGTATAAAGCTAATAATGAAAATTTGTTTACCAACCCTCTTTTGGCCTGGTTTGCTCGGAGGCGGCCGAGTGCTTGCTCTGCATGTGGTTGAGTTTCAGAGAGGCCGCTGAATTTGGGTTGCAACTGACCAGACAATGCTTCAAGCGAAGACGAGCTTTGGACATTCAACGGTGGCGAATTTCGTCGACCCTTCGAGCAGCAGCGATGGCTGCTACCCTCCGTTTCTCCACTGGCGAGGGAGGAGGCTGTTATGACCGGCTGTCGGTGGCGAAGCACTGACCAAGAGAATCGGCGGACGAGGTGTTCTCCCGCTGCTGGAACACCTGTATCCTTCCTGGAAACGAAATTCCTGGGACGGCGAGTGACCAACAATGGGCAGAATCTCGGCCTCAAAGTCTGGGACGGCGATGCCGGAGACAATGGACCACCTGGGCTTGGCTTGGTACGCTGCCGAAGCCACCTGACGGGTCTGTTTGGACGGAAGTCTCCGCAACCCTTTCGCTGCGTCGGGAAAAGATCTGCATGGGCAAGCACGAGGAACCTGTTCTGCTTCTCCCCCACCTGCGTGTCGACAACCGCAGGACTCTTGCCGCTTCAAGTGTGCCATGACCCCTCCGCGACAGTGAAATGGACTGTGCCATGGTGGGAGGTGTCATGTGTGTGATTGGTGGTCATCAAGAGGGAGGAGCCAAACTGAGGGGTTAAAACGACGGTGCTGAGTGACAAATGGGGCTCTGAGCCCTCGGTAACAGGCTCATCCAATTCGCTCGTCACTGAACTCTTTCCTTGTAACGATGTAATTGAGTGTTCAAAAAGTGCCAGTAAACTTGTTATTGTTTTCCCAACTTGCTAGTATCAGTTCCTCAACCCGGAGACTCGACTACGCTACCAAACGGAGTCCGGGTACGACGCTGCCCTCTCGTAGCAACAGCATGGTTGTCGAGAAGGGACGGATCAAAATACACCGGCACGACATCTGGAGTCAGCGGTGGGATTGATCTAAATACACGGTCGCAACACGGGGTGAGGGGGAACTGACAAATTAAAGCAGAGGGCATGGCAGGCGAGCTGTTGGCGTTGTCACTGCAATTAACTATGCAAACTCATTCGTTCGGTCCCAAGGAGGAGGTGAAACGTGACTTTGCCGTTGAATGATTCAAGCAGGTGGCAAGGGAGGCGCGGCCGCCCCGGTGAAGAAGAATATTTACTGTTACACCTCGCAAAGGGGGACGTGAAAAAAAAGTGTGATTCGAAAAACAAACATGGCACATCCCTCAGTCACACTAGGTGTGACTGATGGCGTCGTTAATTTTACTTTATCGAGAATATTTGTTAAATATCTCTTTTTATTTTTGTCGACAAATCCGCGTATCTTTCTATGAAAACGTGTACAGGAAGCTCAGTGATGCATGAACGAGCGCTCACAGGAGAAGCGGTGTGTCGACATTCACGCGTTGTACAGTGACGCGACTAGAATGCCAGCTATGTAGCCCACTTCGTGACCTAATTCGCACCATTGGCTTCCCAGTTTAACGTTGCGCCTGTCATATTAATTTCTTTTTCTGTACTCAGTATTCTTTCTTTATATTCAATAAGATGTATATTTTCACGTGCGAAACGAAAAGCTCGGTCTGACGTATAATAATGGGGGCTTAATAAGAACTCGTGGGGTTTTACGTGCCAAAACCACGTTATGATTATGAGGCGTGCCGTAGTGTAGGTGTTCCGGAAATTTCGACCACCTGGTGTTCCTTAACGTGCACTGACATCGCAGAGTACACGGGCCTCTAGCATTTATTCGTCTCCATCGAAATGCGACCGCCGCGGCCGGGATCGAAACCGCGACCTTCGGGTCAGCTGCCGAGCACCCGTAACCATTGCACCACTGCGGCGGACTACAGCTTAACATGAAGGCAAGAAATGTTACGCTCGAGTTGCCCGGTGTTGCGTTACCATGGTTACTGCCTCCGAGCTTTGCAATGACGCAGCTTCTTTTCTCGCAATCGGCGACCGGCGCCGAGCCGTCTAAGCTTGTCATGACGTAGCGTCTGTTTCTAGATAAGGGCCGCAGACGGCGCCGTGCCGGCGCGCGTGTCAGTGTGTTGTACGCACTAGGCTACGAAAACAGATTTCTTTGATCGGAAAACTGCCAGACACTTTTGCGTCTTGTACGCCGTATGTTTCGAACGAATTCAAGCGTAAATGCAAGCGGGAGACGTTACGTCAACCCTGACGTCCAGTGTTGCAATATGCCTCGAAAGAAGCGTCTTGTTTTCCTCTTCCTGCATCGAAAGGTACGGCTATCTCACTTCCTCATCGTTTAAGGTCGTCTCCTATAAATGTGCATGATGGGACTACATCCGCGTGTTCCGATGTCGTGAGAAAGGTAGAATGGTCTTTATCTGAAAGTGGAAGCGTTACCTAAATGTTCCAGTGGCGCCTTCTAGGCACGTATACAAAAATGCTAGATCGCAGTTGAACGATGTGTGATGCCGATGGCCCTGTACGCTTCACGAAATCACAAAATACCGGATGTCTGTGCATCTAAGCCTGCTTGCTCTCGTCATACTGCCACAGTGGCCTACAAGGCGACGTCTGCGCTTACATCCTTCGCAGCATTCGTGCTTCACAATTCGACAGGGACAACCGAAAATTTCCATTTTCGAAGATAGACGTTGCCACTCTTGTGTCTACACTTGTCTTGCTGGATCCGCAGTTCTAAGTGCCACGCGAGGAGCGTGTTCAAGACCCTTTTAAAAAATATATACTCGTTTATCGGATCCAATGTGCCTCGGAGTCTTATTAAACGGGACAGTACTCCTCGGTATTCTCTAGCTGTGCCCGTCTCCGTGACTCGGGCGTCCAGCACAACCCAAAAATTAATCATTTTAATCAATTTCCGGAGCCTTATGGGCCAATACAGCTGCATGATTATGAGGCACGTCGTATAGTGGAGAAGTCCGCATTCATTTTGACCACCTCTGGTTGTTTAACGTGCACCTAAATCTTAAGTACACGGGTGTTCTCGCATTTCGCCCCCTTCGAAACGCGGTCGCCGGGAATCGAACCCGCGACCTAGAGCTTTTAGCAGCGCCTCACCTCAGCCTGCCTTTTGTTATACCACGGCGGGTTTCAACCCAACATTTACATCATTCGGTATAGTACTTTGTCTAACGGGGTAACTGAAGCGCGCTGCCGTAAGTCGCATTGTTTTATAGTTCCGTGACTAACTGCCTAACATTAATCAGTACGTCTCGTCTCTTTCGATGATAGGGTTTTTTTCCTTTTCTAGAAATTTATCTCGCGGAATTCTCTGTCATTTCTTTTCTCTCTTTTCTTTATTTTTTATTATTTTTTTACGATATGCAACTGTAAACGACATCGTCGCTCCTAACGATGACATCTCATGTTTGGACGAACCTTATACACCCTTTCTCATTGCTTACTGATGACACCCCCCCCCCTTTTTTTTTCTTTTTTTTTCTTCCTGTTTCATCAGTTTTGATGACATTCTTGTTCTTTTATCTTAATAAGTTCCTTCTCTTCTCTTTTCTGCATACGTGCGTACAAGGGACAAGATGAAACAGGGGGGAAAAAAGAAGAAAAAAAGGCGGGAAGGAAGGCAGAGGGGAGGTCCGACAATGGGGGTGGCTTAAATATTAATCTCCCCGGTAATAAGAAATGTAAAGCGGGACTTCTTGCTTTTCCTCGGCTAACTACGGCTCTCTCACTTTTTCTCAACTTTCTTTTCTTTCTTTTTCGTTAGGTAAACTGTGAACTTATTGTGCCTGGTGATTCTTTCTTTCTTTCTTTCTTTCTTTCTTTCTTTCTTTCTTTCTTTCTTTCTTTCTTTCTTTCTTTCTTTCTTTCTTTCTTTCTTTCTTTCTTTCTTTCTTAATACATATTTTACTTCGTGTCCCCGTCACAGGGTTTGTCTGTCGGGTCGGGCGGCGCCGGAGAGTAATTATCATTTGATTTTTCAGCGCCTGACACGGTCGCGCTCGCGATGTGACAGTGCCGATATTCGTCGCATACGTGCCTGCCGGAGTGTGCGCGTTCGCGTTAAACCGAGGTTCTGCAATTCATCTTTTCTTTCCCTTTGGCTTCAATGTTTGCGCTTCGGCGCTAAGTGCGAAAGTTTGCAAATGAGGCGATGGCGGAAACGGGAGACAAATGAGCCGGAGGCTGAAATAAACGGAAGCAGTAAGTAAAGCCGTGAGAGGGGGATGGGGAGGGGAGTGGGGAGAGGTGATTGAAAAAGAAGAAAAGCTTTCCAAATATCCTTGGTCGTTCTAGTTGTCGCGTACGTGAGCATAGGGAACATTTCGTCATGCCCGGTTCAAAGACAGGGGGGGGGGGGGGGCGATCACAACGCAGAGCAAACTTTGGGCTTCACGTCTTGTAACGCACTGACGGGTCAGCCTTTATTCTTTTGCTGTGCGCACGTTCTGTGCGACGTTCTGTAGCCTTTGGTCCTGAGCCTTCGCGCCGAAATCTGGGCGGGGAGTCTTCGGACGATGTAACAGTTATAAAAAACACACGCGAAGGTCAGCGACGTAACAGCTTAACGCCGCCGAAGGAATTTCGCGATCCCTCCTGTGACTGTCTCGTGTTCGGCAGTATAAGAAAACTTGGCCTCTGGAGGAACTACGTCGAGGGCTTCGTTCTAAGGGGTCTATTCCAAGAAGCTGTCACCCTAGCTACAAGAGCAACCAACTGCTTTGGCGAATGGGTCAAGACTGAATAGTAATGCGGTCACCGAAAACGCGCTGCCGAAAACACACACACACACACACACACACACACACACACACACACACACACACACACACACACACACACACACACACACACACACACACACACACACACACACACACACACACACACACACACACACACACACACACACACGCACGCACGCACGCACGCACGCACGCACGCACGCACACACACACACACACACACACACACACACACACACACACAGAGAGAAGAAACGGAATTTAACCACTTAAAGGTACTCCTGAAGAGCGCACTAGATAAATTTGACCTTTTGTGCGGTCGTTCCTGTTTACTTGTTCAAGGTAGTGTTGACAGCAAATAAAAGAAGTAAGAGGTGAAGGGTGAACAGGCTCGAATGAACAGGCTATTTTGTAAGCGTTCTGTCACAGAGCGGAGGTGTTGACGGAACGAAACGTCACGAGAGGACGAGGGGGAGCTAATAGCCAATAGGCGAGCTGAGAGAATTCAGAAATGTTTTCAACGCATGAAGAAATATAGAATTATTATAGCTGAACGTCAATATTGGCAGGCATTGCTTTTCAAAGGTTGAAATTGAAGAGCGCGATGTCCTTAACAATTTATCTGCGCTAATGTCTTGAGTGGACGCTATAGGTGGTGTCGCAATTTGACGAGTCGTTCGGTGCTGGGGGCTGGTTGCGATTTTCGCAAACTATCGGCGCGGCATTGGGGTAAGCAGTGGCGTAGCCAAGGGTTGGCACACCGGGCCCGTGCCCCCCTCCCTCCCCCGAAATTTTTTTCCCCATAGGATACAGAGCACACAATGACACTCGACCACACTTATTTGCCCAGACCCCATGTCGGATCAAAGAGGTGTCTCCCCCCCCCCCCCCCCCCCCGCGAAAAAAATTTTTTCCTACGCCACTGGGGGGGGGGGGGGGGGGGTAGGGTGGCTACTGGGGGTAAGCCAAACACAAAGCAGGCTAATTCGATTCCCCGGCCCCAGCACTTTCGTTTCGATCCAATCCAAGTCGTCTGGAGACCGTTTTGTATCCGTTCTGTCGGACAGAACGGGGCCTCCGTCCCTTCTATGCCCGTTTTGTGCTAATATGATTGACAGCACTGCCGTTTCCGGTTGCTATTCTCACGTCTTCACCGTCAGACGAGCCTCGGCCAATTCTGTGCGGCTCCCTCTCGTCCTCTCGTGACGTTTCGTTCCGTCAACGCCTCTATTCTGTGACAGAACGCTTATAAAATAGCCCCCTTCGAAGCCCAAATCCCGTGAGTCGTCGGTGGACAGCCAGCAGGCTTCCCAGAGAAACGCCCATGAGTCTTCTATGGAGTTACTGTAAAGAAAATTTTGCCTTCGGCTGACGGTGACTACACTCGGGACACGGTAAGGCGCGCGCACCACACGCACACGTATACGCACGTACTCGCTGTTTTCGCGTCCTCTTTTGACGCTCCCGTCCTGATATCTGCGTGGCAAAGAAACGAAGGAAGCGGGGGAGATCGATTTATTGAGCGAGGCGCTGGCGGCGGTCGGGGGACACCTAAAGCCTGTTTCACATGCGAGCGACCGAGCGACGGGGCCCGCGGCGATCGAGCGGCAGCAGGACGCTTGGACGCGGCTTCGTTTCACATGCACCGCTTTTGCGCGGCGCGCGCCTCTGCGAAGCGCAGTGATGGTTGTGGGAAGCGCCCGTTATCCGCGGGTTTCCTTTCTCCGGGCTCGCTTGTTTTGGTGCGCTTAGGTTGCAAGTTTCACCAGCCTTCTACTTCGGTGATCGATTTTCACGCGCCTAGACCTTGAATGATGAAAATGTGCAGTGTATCAGAGTGCAATTAAACAACTTCAGTAGTCACGTTTATTTCTGTTCCAGCTTTCTTTTTTTTACCACGCAAGTCATGTTGCACGCACATACACTTGGCCATGAAAAAGCAAAAGAAAGAATTGGCTTTTGTGTTTTTAAGCTTTCACGGGGCTTTCGGTGGCTTTTGCTCTCGAATGCCGCGAGGCGTTGGTGCGCCGTCTGGGCCGGCAACCAGATGCAAGCGGCCCAGTCGACGATATTGTGTGTTTGTGAAGGAGCTCGTCCCTCTTTTTGCCCATGGGCATTCCAGTAAAGAGGCGGCGGCACTTGTCGTCATCGGGGTCCGTGACCATTCAAAAAAAGAAAACAGCAAACTTTTCGAACATGCTGGGCCAGCGTGGTAAACAAGAAAAAACAGCAGCATGTGCTGCGAGCTATAAGTGCGGAGTGCTGTAGGGTCCCCCTGACCGGACCTATGTTGGTGCCACGATTCGATAAAAATGCAAAAGAACAAAATGACACGTGCAAACGATTTGTCTGCTTTAACGGAAGCGCCGTAGAGGACAACAAAAGGAAAAGAACGGCACTTCTACACTGCCAGCTCGTTGCTGCGGATGTCGTCTGCTAGCAAACCGAGTTCCTCCCGGCGCGCGCGCGCCCGTTCCTCAACTCCACCCCTGCAGTCACGTGCTCCGCACGTCAGCGCTCTCCCATTGGTTGATCATTGGTTGACCTTGGGCAGACGCGCTGCCGCTGCTGCCGCTAGCGAATTTTTCCAACTCCGGCGATCTCGGTCGCTGGCGTTGCGAGCGTCCACTGGTCGCTCTAAAAAACCTGTTTTTGGGCTTCCGCGACGGCAGCCGCTCCGCTCTTGGAGCAAAATCGCTGCATGTGAAACAGGCTTAACGCGTCGCGTCGCTCGCCCGTTGTTGCACGACTGTGATGCGCTCGGCTGCGCGCCAGCTTCGTCTCGTGACGATTGCGCGCGGGACGCGCGGTCAGAACACGCACGAGAACCATGGGAGAGGGAAACGAGGGATGATTGACGGCGATGGGGAGGAGGATGCGGAGGCGCAGGCTTGGTTAAAAGAAAGATCGCCGAACACTGTTCTCATAGTTCGACTGGCTCACACGCACGTGTGGACAGCAGGATACATGTAAGATTATTACGACGACGTTGTCTGTAGAATGACTAATACTGCTTCTGCTGCGCTGCTGCTACTACCATTGGTACAACTTTACCACTGCTACTCGCAGTGGTTAGTATTCAATAGCTGTAGTAGTGGTAGCGTAACAGTTGCAGCCGTGTTAGTAGTTGTAGTTGATTAGTACTACTACTACTACCACTACTACTACTACTACTACTACTACTACTACTACTACTACTACTACTACTACTATTACTACTACTTGTAGAAGAATATTAGAAGGGCAGTAGCTGCTAATATCGGTAGTAAGGCACAACTACGACTACCACTAATAGAGCTAGTAAGTAATAATAATTGTTGGGGTTTGACGTCGCAAAGCCACGATATGATCACGAGGGGCGCATTAGTGGAGACCTCCGAAAGTTTTGACCATCTGGTGTTGTTTAACGTGCATTTAAATCAAAGTACACGGGCCTCCATATTTGGCCTCCACTAATACAGCTAATACATAGTAGTAGTAGAGTATAGTAGTATTAACTACAACGACTAGTAAGGCTGCTGCTGCGCTTCTACTACATGCTACTAACTACTACTAGTATTAGGAATAGTAGTACCAGGGCTGGGCAAAGATACATTGAAATTGTATCGCGATACGATACAAGATAGTCAGGCAAGAAGTATTGGAGATACAGATACAAGATACTGCCGCAATAAATGTATCCGATACGATGCTTGCCAATTGTATCTTAAGATACTTCGATACATTCTCAAATTTGTTTTTATAGATGCATATAATGTGGCAGAAAACGCCTATGCACGAAAATGTCTGCTTGTAAATTTCTTAACGGCGACCTATTTTGTTTCACTTGAATCAAATGACTGTTTGTATAGCAACACTTTTGCCCTTCTTACTCGTGCATTAGTTTGCTTCCAAAACAACTTATTGGGGTTTGGTTTAGCTTCTTCACAAGCCAACTCTTTATACACTTCGCTGACAGTGGTTCTTGCTTGTCATTTTCGCAATTGATGGGAGTCTCTGCTCAGCTTGCCGACCAGCTAGCGGGTTGCCATATAATCACGATAACTTCAGTCAGAAGCCTTCGCACGACGGCGCAAATACCAGTGTGGACTTTTACCTTGTCCGTAATAGCCAATCTGCACAATACCGTACATCCGGACAGGTGCACACCAGCAACAACGCTGGTAGCGAAAATTTTTTTTTGGGGGGGGGGGGGGGAGGGGGGGGCGCATGGTGTTTACTAGGAGTTTGAGACCTTTCGCTAGCGGCCCGGCCCGCACACATGACCGTCTTCGTCCCATTGGTTTTTGTTTTATAAATAAGTCTGTTCGTGAGCTACACAGACATGACTGGTCTCAAACATTCCTTTCGTGAGGAACATGTGGTCACCATGTGCTGAAACATAACCGTAGGACAAAAACTCTATATCTCAGAATCCGCATCCAGATTTCACTCGTTGTGTACATCGGTATCGATGTTTCTCGGACCTTGACTCCAAATCCCCCTCAGAAATGACCTCTATATAAGATATGGTAAAGACTTCATTTCAAATGGCGACGTAATTTTGTTCAAGCTCTCTCCGACCCCCGATCCCACCATCTTCACTGTCCCGGCCCTTGGAGCTAAACTTCGCGACTGCGGCCCGCTGGCTATAAGCTGAGTTTGAGACCCCTGGTGTATACGTAGATGACCTAAAACTGCAATGAATTTTCATATTGTACTTATCTCCTGGCGTAAAGGATTCTCTGTTGATATACTCACTAACGTGCAATCTTTTAGCAACTTTTATTCAACGAGAGAACATGTGCAACCCAGAAACGTCTCAGACGTATTGTATAGTTGCATAAAGCGCCGCAGGACACCGCCGCTATTCGCGCTATTTCCGCTTGTAGCTCCCATTACGTGGCGATTAGTAATACGAAAAATATTTACGAAGGCCAAAAACAGGAAATCAAATCAAACATTCACATTGTATCAGACATTCACGTTGAATGAGTACAGAAACACGATACAGACGGCGCCCTTAATAACTATGAGCATGAAGTATCGTTCACTTACCTGTTGAGACAATAAAAAATTCAGTGCCTATGGAAAAATGCCTGAAATGGCTCGTTGGGACGCACATGAGTAAAACGGAGCATTCAGTAAAACAACGCTTCTCTAATCCCCTTCCTAACATCTTTAAGATGGCTCCTAATTATTTTTATTATTATAATGCAAACTCAAGTTCGCCATTCTCCTAAGCGGTAAGCAGAATATTTTATACTGTACACTCAAGGCATGCCCACATAATTATGTATTTGTTTTCAATATCGCCTTGGCAACGTGCAAATGTGTAAACAGTAGCAGAACTAAAACAGACATTTGGAAGAATAAAGCAGAGATCTTATTTTGGGAGCGCGTTACAAAAGACATACTGCAATGACCAGACCGGAAAAACAGTACAGAGACCTAGGTAATGTATGGAATGCAAAATGACAGGTATGAAAGCACTTGTGCTAATAATTAAACTATAATTTCATAAATTCTTTGAGTAAATGTAGCAGGAAGTGAAAAATACGGTACGCCAATATATTTTCTGTTAGGTAAACGCTTGCTCTATTACATCTAGCACCAGTACCAGTGGTGCTAAATTTGTTAGAATCTTATTTGCATATAAGTTAATTCATTGCATGTAAGTCAAGCTTACATCCACGGGATCCTTCAAATCGCTGATATGTAAAATCCACGATACACAAATCAACCCCATTCTTGCACGCATCACATTTCGTTACGGAGCAAGACGCAAGAGAATCTTCAATAACGACACTGTAGCAACATCAAAATTTGCGCGATAGACGCCGCACGCAGTAGAGTACGCGGCGCAGGACACTGGCTAAGAGCGAGTGTCGCGGCATTGGCGCAACTAAAAAGATAATAAATCGAGAAAACAAAAGGTACGTGGGCTGGGCGTAGACGTCCGCGCGCTTGTCTTCTTCATCCTCTGCCCTCACTGGAGGACTTCGGCGGAAAAATAAAGTTGCTTCACTGCACTTAGACTTATTCAGATGGCTTAGTGGCACCAGTACCGGCTTGAGAAGTGGAGCTTGGCCAGCGATTATTGCTTCGTATGGTTGTGTTGCGATAGAAGTATCTTGTATCTTAAGATACACGATACATTGTCGAATGTATCGGAAATACAGATACAGATACTCGTCGTTCGAGACGTATCGCGATAAAGATACAAGATACCCATAGAGTATCTAAGATGGTATCTAAGATACATGTATCTTCGATACTGCCCAGCACTGAGTAGTACCAATAGTAGTAGTAGTGGTTGTAGAGGTAGTAGGGTAGCAGAAGCAGTAGGGTCTATTAGTTTTTCTGCTGCCGCTGCTGGTACTACTACTACATTACAGGTCAGCAAATCAGGTGTAACCTGGTTAAGGCCACCCTGTTTTTCCTTTGCTGTCCTCTGTTTCTGAAATTTCGTAACAAGAAAATGAAATTTATTTGAACAGAATTAAATAGTGTACGGCGCCTACCCTCTGACGCTGGCCGCGGCGGCCGCGTCTCGGTGGGATCTAAACGCAAAAAAAAAAAAAAAAATGTCGGTGTACTTACGTTTACGAGTCTCCGAAAGACCACCGCGTAGTCAAAATTAATCCGCAGTACCCCCCCCCCCCCGTTATACTTAATTCGTGCCTCGTAATCATAGTGTGACTTCGGCACGCAAAGTGCGGAGATTTAAATTGCATGCTTTTAGAGTATAGCCTCCTCACACACGCTGCCATTTCTTTCCACATCATATACGAGGCAGGCGACGCGGTCAGGGGCAAGGGTTAAAGAAATACCTCAGTGTTTCACCGTCCAATCGGTATATACAGTCGGAAGAAATCGACGGCAGGGGGCGCGCAGTACAGAAGGTTACGATTGCGTGCCGACCGCGTAAGCTGCATTCCGCCGAGAAAAGGAATGCGAAAAGGGTGTCCGCGTACGGAAAACATCGATGTATCTCGAAATCCCCAGGTGGTCTTAAATTAATAGGGAGACCTCCGGAACCGCGACATTCGTGGTCAAGGTGTGGCTGGGGTATGCGTAAAAGAACATCCGTTATCAATTAGACTGGCGAGGGGTCATCATTTCGGTGCACAAGGGAGTGAACACATTTGCGATCATGTTCGCTTGTTGCATTTGATTGGAATTTCCTCTTAATCCGCGTTTGCCCTTTTTTTTTGTCCGCTTCCCTTCCCCTTCGAGTTTCTTTCGACGTTTCGGTGTGTATTTATATTTTTTTCGCTGTGTTTTTTCCTTACGGTCTCTTCGGAATGTGTCGTGCACGTGTCTTCCTGCATTTTCAGACGTCATGTCCTGATGCTGCAGATGGCGACAACAAACGCGAACTTGAGCGTCAAGGCCTTGTAGAGACTGCGACTCGAACAGGAACTCAAATTGCTGGACTAGGAGCGAACGTTCTCTAATGAGAACGTAATGAAAGTACTATAGGCCCATATCCATCAGGGATAAACCTGATGACTATGGGCCTAGCGTCTTCAAAGAAACCCTGAAGCAATCGAATGCTTCAAATGTTTCTTTGAAGACGGTAGTATTTGTGGCGATCATTGAGCGAACTACATCGAAAATGTACGCCGTGCTTGTATGTGTGCCGTGTTAAAACGAGAACATTTAAACTCGCCAAATGTATATATGTGTATATATGTCACTGTATATATGTGTATATATCCCTTTTCTTGTTTTCTTTATTATTTTTTAACACGACAACCAAGTGGAAAGGGGTAGCCGTCACTAAGAAATGGCGACAACTCCTTTATTTTATTTTTTATTTAAGAAAGTCTTGTAGAGAATTAACTCCGTAACATTTTTCATAAAGTTAGTCGACAGAGCTGTTTGGATAAATTCTTTGCACGACAGCACCCTGGGACTGAAATTAAGGTATGGATGTGGATGCGGAACGTTTCGTGACTTTGGTTGTATCGTGCGAGCGGAAAAATCGCACGGGCAAACTTAGGTTTTCCTCGCGGGGCTGGGTTTGAACCCGGCCCTCACTCTCCGAAGCCGAGTGTCATGGCCACTTCGCTACACACCCACGCTTTTAAAATGTGAACATATCTGAGCCGTATGAATGCGCTGTGCCTGCGGTGCGAAACACGTGCCAAATGAGAACAGCTTCTATGAGGGCTATATACGCTGAGTTTTGTGGTGTTGGAACAAAAGCCCTCCGCAGGACAAGATGTAGAGATCACATAGAAGATTGTACATATCACGAAACATTCCAATTTCGCGGGTCCCGGAACGCGCGTGCCACGGGGTAGTTCCAGACGCTCACGAGTGTTAGAAAAAAATATGAAAGACTTCACGCCGAG
The DNA here is from genome assembly GCF_013339695.2 of Rhipicephalus sanguineus. NCBI lineage: Eukaryota > Metazoa > Arthropoda > Arachnida > Ixodida > Ixodidae > Rhipicephalus > Rhipicephalus sanguineus. The sequence goes on along the minus strand of NW_023615589.1, from coordinate 64,276 downwards.
GCAGCCTGGAAACACTGTTTTAGGAAAGGATGTATACAATCTTTAATAGAGAAGAGAAGAAATAGCAGAGAAGGAGAGGCATGGAGGTTAACCAGTTTAGGACAAACGGTTTGATACCCTACATAGGGGAACAGGACGGGGAGATTGAAATATGGATAGGAAAGAGAGATGGCACATAACACAGCACACACTGACACAGCCCGTCACTCTTGCATGGTACACGACATCACTGTCACGGCCTCATGTCCAAGTCCGTTTATTAGAGACGATAGTCTTTCTTGGGGAACTTAAACGCAGAAATTTTGGTCTGTCTTTCTGTCTGTCTTTCTGTTTGTCGGCACGTCCTTCGCTTCAGCCACTCGGCCAAAGTTGAACCACTTGCCCAAGGGCCAGCCGTCTTGAACTGGTATGGCTGTTCATACTTGAGAACGTTGTCGATCAAAAAGAAAATATCATGTATATCTGAGGTGCAACATCACTAGGTAAGTATTAGGTGGCGTGTTCCTTTAATAGAAAATGCATACATACGTAATTTTAAGGACCCTAGTTTCTTAAGCTGCGCTGAAAATGCATAAGAATGGAAGATTGAGCGAGTTGGTATGCGTTCATCTTTGTTGAAACAGCGCTCACTAGACGACGACGAAGTAAAAGAAGGACAGGACAGGCGCTGCCTGTCCTGTGCCTTCTTTTACTTCGTCGTCGTTGAGTGAGCGCTGTTTCAACAAAGCTGAAAATGCGACTGCGCTGAAATTTGCCTTCCTTTGTGCCCTTCGCACGAGCTCATTGTTGTGTTTCGGTTTCGGTTCTGTATTGCACTGTACGAATGTCATGGGTCGGTGTTGAAAAACTTTAGTTTTGAGAAGGCCAAGAAGGTGAAAAAAAAATATTTAAAAAATGAAAAAGCAGCGTTGTGGGCGGCCTTCAGGCTGCCGGTTGTGGGCGCCGCTCTGGCGTTCCCGTTTTACCCAGGCGACGTGTAAATAAAAGAGTGTGTGGAGAGTACTCGTTGAGTGCGGACTTTTCTCTGCTTCAGCGCTTCGCGCCAAACCGCGTTTTCGGGCTGGCTGGCGTCCCCGCCGGTCGCGTTGGTCACCGCAGGTCTTCGCCTGCTGCTGCGCCGGGACTACCAGCACGCAACACAGCACTCATGTTTCCCGACGTATTGCCAGATGGCGTCCATATCTCACACAGCGCCTCTTCTATCGTCTTTACACGACATTTGCAGCGAAGCACGCAGATACGCGGCCAATTTTTTTTTAACAACATCAATAACTGTACCCTTGCCAAGGATGTCTTTTTTAAAAAACCCGCTGGAGTGAAAACCATGTCTGGAAAGTGAAGCCAGGCCTCCGCAATCCTATTCCAGGCGCGTGAAAGCGTTAGCATACAGCGAAAAAGAGAGAGAGAGAGAGAGAGAGAGAGAGAGAGAGAGAAAGCAGCGTTTACTTCACACGCCGTACGAATTTATTACCGGTAATTTTCCTGGACAGACGCTGCTCAACGGATGTCTTAATGTTACTGGTTTCCGGAAGCCTCAAAATCTTGGCAAATTTGAGTAGAGATCAAGTTACCAATACTCGTGCGGATGTATTGCTTTTGTCGGGAACAGCGATCTCTTATTTTAGACGGGCGTTTACGCGAGCAGAACAAAGCTCACTTTATCTCTGATTGGGCATCACGCGACAAGGCCATGTTTTTAAACTACAGGCAAATGCTGGCTTCACATCTGCTGCTAAGACCTCGTGAAAGCTTCCACTCCAGAATTTTAGGGGCGAAGCTCCTTAAAGGGCCCCTCACCAGGTTTGACAATTTTGAGCTGACTAGCCCAATGCATACACTGGGCGTTCACGATCACGTCTGCCAAAATTTGCAACGCTATGCGCCGCAGAAATGGGTCAAATTTCAAGCTGAACGCTGCTTGCCCTTCTTCTCGCGCCCGCGCGCCCAGAGAATGAGGGGATGACGTACATGAGAGAATGGCCCTGCGTAGATGGTAGTGCTGTGACGTCGGTCCTCTACGTAGACGACTGTGCTCTGACGTCGCCAACAGTAGCACGTGACACTGCGATAAATATTTGACACGACGTGTAGTTTGTGTAATTTGTTGCTTGAATGGATGAATAAAACTTGAGAACAATAATAAAACACACAAACGGAATGTGTGCGTTGTCTTTTTTAATTTTTACTGCGAATCGCACCAGATTCGAGACTAATCTACCTCCGTTTTGCACGCGTTCGTGTTCTCGCGCTTTGCGCATCGTGCAGACGCCACCCCTTACGACGAAACTAATTTTCCACCGCGTTCCAGCGCTTATTAGGCTCATTTATCCTCCCGCGTCTAACTAGATGTTCATGCGGCACACCGCTAGTCTCGCGTCCGTACAAATGTCGCAGCTTTCGTGTTCAGTATTAGGTTGAAAGCCAAGTGATCGGCGAGGGCGCATTTGGCATAACTTGCAGAGATGAAGCGCAAAGAACGCCGCCACAACACCGCTCGCGTCTCGGGGGCTCGGGCTGGTTCGGGCACGTCATGCGTTCGTGACATTGTGTGCGCATGACGTGTTCATGAGTATGCGTTATGTGATCCTCCCGCTCGCGTGCCGAAGAGGGCAGGGAAGGGATTTGGCTTGTGGAGGCTACACGGGGCGAGCGGCAAGGGTTTGCAGCTCGCCCCCTCGCATCATGGTCTCACGCCGCTACAAATTATTGTTTTTCTCGGCTTCCATCGGACCGATTAGAAAAATTCTTGTGGCATAATGCTCCTTATTGGGCTCGCAACAACTTCCAATGTCTAACTAAAATTCGTTATGTCACCTGGTGAGGGGCCCTTTAAGGCGGCACCCGTTCGTCCCTCGTAGTCGTAGTAGTCGTAGTGCGTAACCAGTCGTAACGCTAGTACCAGATCTTGACCTCCAAGGTGGTGCCGGTGGGAGATTTTTCCTGTGCGTTGTTGAACAATAAAAAATTCGCAGCGTGCGCGTTAACTAAAAGCCGAATTCTTCTGTCTCTTTCCCCATTAGCAGCCATTGGCATGTTCCAGTAGGAAACGTTAGTAGAAGTAGAAGTGTAAGTGTTAGCTAAAAGCCGACTTCTTCTGTCTCTCATTCCCATTAGCAGCCATTGTTTACCTCCAAGGTAGTGCCTGGTGAGATTTCTACTGTGCGTGATTAAACAATAAAAATTTTGTTCAAAACGCCGTTGATTGATGAAATAAACCAACGAAAGACGCCAGATGTTTTCTAAAATCAAAACGAAAAAAGAACGCCAGATGTTTCTAAAGCAAAACGAAAAGACGCCAGCTGCTTAACGAAAGACGCCAGATGTTTTCTAAAGCAATGGTTTTCTAAACAATTAAAATTCACAGCGTACATGTAAAATTAAAGTGAGCTGCAAGTAGTCATAACTCACCGAACCTTTAGTATAAACGCGCCCGATCTCACGTCGGTGATGATGTACTGGGCAGAATTCACGGAAGATTCACGGTTTACCGATGAACCTCCGCAGCTTCGCCCACTCATCATCATTCACTACGTGGATATGCTGTGATTTTTTAAAAACCTTTTGACGCTTACGCATCACTAGGACAACTCCCAAAGGAGATTCTGTGTGGACATTTTTTAAGTGCAATGCACTTATACACCGAGGGCGAACGGCGGCATGGTCACGTAGTTCTAAGCGAGACAGCCGCCGAACTTCGCCGTTAGGCCGAGATAGGGCGCCAGCATCCCGTGATCGGAAAGTTTCTGAGAGTTTCGCCACTAGGGGCGCTCCCACGCGGCAGCCAGTAGAGTTACTGTATATGCTACCTTTAGGTAGCAGAGTTGCGCCTCTGACAGAACTCGCCGCTCGCGCCACCATTCGCCCAGCGCGCTCACGTGCGCAAAAAGCATCCTTTTTAGGGAAAGCCAACTTCACGGCCGCGCGGGTGCTGGCGATCGCCGCGCCACCACCGCTGTATCAAGCCGTCCGGCGAAGCACAAGGCGGTCCGGCTGAGTTTGGTTTGTCGTTGTTGTGGTGGTGTCTTGTGCTGTCCGTTTTTGCGAACGTCTGCGCGGCGCAGCGCCCTGCCTCAGTGTTGCGAAGTTGCGACAATGACAGGATGCTGCGCTCCCCACTGCACGAACCGAGAAGAGCACGGAAAGGCCTTCTTCTCGATTCCATGTGGCAAGTCTGTCTCCGTCGTGCGTCGCCGCCTCAAGTGGCTGCTGCGCATGAAACGTCAGAAGCCGGCAGGAAGAGGAGCAAGAATATGCGAGGTAATGCATTTCTGGGTCTTTAATGCCTTGACTGTGCGCTCAGAATGAGCGGGCGTCTCATTTTTAGGAAAAAGAGGCTTAGTGCGCGTGGTGCGTCTTGTTACGCTGCGGACCGACGTTCTAGGTCGCCGCTCCATGTTTTTACCCTCCACCACCTGTTATCGAATTAAGTTTGCGACAACAATGGGGTCGGGAACTGCCAAGGTCGACGGAAGCGTTGCATTAACGGTGTGTAGTTTTACGTGCAGATGCTGCCTTTGCTTACGCCGCCCGTCCTCGACAGTCAGACGACCGTTTCGGTCCTACAAGTAGCATACTAGGTGCGAACGTTGCATTAACGCTCACGAGACGAATGGGCTACTGTGGCAAAAGCAATAAAAAAAAGTGTGCTGTTGCGAACCGACCAATTAAGTTGCCAAAAATTCAACGCATTCGTAAGGCCCGTCATCTGAGCACTTAAGAACACACGAACGAGTTTTGAAACCGGTTTATCTCTACGGACCGAAGTTCAGTCCGACTCGAGCTCACATTCGAAGAGCGAAGTTGGCACTGACTTTCTGTGAGGCATTAGAAAAACGGCGGATGTTGCGTAATGAACTTTTGCACGAAACATTACAGCGGACTCTTAACAGAAACGAGCACACAACATATAATTTCACACTCTGCTCGGGTAGCACGACCAAATCGAAAATGTGTGTTTGTAATGTGCGCTCTCTAACTAGATAACATACACATTTAGAGAGTAGGAGCAGGGAAGTGGTGCAAGGAAATAGCTTGCATTAGTCATATCCTGCATTTCATACCACTCCATCTTGTCTGTGGTCGAAATTTTCGGAGCCCACCCCACCACTACGGCATCCCTCATAATCATAACGTGGGTTTTGAAATGTTAAACCTCAACAATTATTTTATTACTGTCTGAACTAGCTGCTGCATTTGCATATACAGTAACCCTAGCATAAGCATCTCCATGCTCAGAATGGTTAATGAACTCTGTTTTTATACAGGATCACTTCAGCCAAGATCAGTTTGAGGAGGTCCTTGTAAAAGGGAAGAAACGGCTGAAGCCAGATGCCATCCCCAGCATCTTCAGCTGTGAGTGTTATAGAAATAGTGGTTCAAGTTTTTACTTTTCATTCCAGCTTATCCTTTCTGCCCATAGTAATCTACTTTGCTCATTGCATTGCAGTTTCTGCACCGTCAGAATCGCCATGCACGGCTGGTGACATACCAAGTGAAAGTTCCTCCAATACAGCAACAGGTTTACAAATCTCTTCTTGTGAGCACAGTCACGATTTTGTGATGGGATTGTTGACATTTTTTTTCAGAAGGAATCAAAATGGAAGTTCAGTTGGACACCTGCAATGCCTCCACTCCTTGCTGTGACATGAAATCGACACCCATCGGTAAGACAGTAGGCAGAATTTTGAGAAATGTCAGTTGATGTGTTGGGGCTTTATGTTGCATTAGCTTCTGCAGTTGGGGAAAACAACACATACAAACCGTTCACTTAATTCCCTCCAAAAGTGTATCCGAAACTTCCTTTTTTGTTTTCTTCAACAAGTATATTTTCCCTGCAGACGCCAAAAAACCAGAAGCGTGTGTTGCCTCAGAACCACAGCTCTCAGTCATGTCAGAAGGTGAGATGAAGTTGAGTTTACGTTTAGTCGTGGCGTTGTGGGCACGTGTTGAGTTATCATTGCTCATGAAAAGCTCGTGATGACAGCCACTGAAATGAACTAATTTGCAGAAATGAGACATACCAATTATGCATCATAAATATATCTAAACGTAAAGTTGACCACTTAAGGCCCCTTTTTTGCTACAAAAGCCAGCCAGATCTAAATCGGAGGCTCCCTCAGCATGTGCATGCCTGTGTACCTGTTCCTCTAATACAGGAACAGGTTTACAAATCTCTGCTTGTGAGCGCAGTCACGATTTTGTGATGGGATTGTTGACATTTTTTTCAGAAGGAATCAAAATGGAAGTTCAGTCGGACACCTACAATGCTTCCACTCCTTGCAGTGACATGAAATCGACACCCATCGGTAAGACAGTAGGCAGAATTTTGAGAAATGTCAGTTGATGTGTTGGGGCTTTATGTTGTATTAGCTTCTGCAGTTGGGGAAAACAACGCATTCAAACTGTTCGCTTAATTCCCTCCAAAAGTGTCTCCGAAACTTCCTTTTTTGTTTTCTTCAACAAGTATATTTTCCCTGCAGACGCCAAAAAACCAGAAGCGTGTGTTGCCTCAGAACCACAGCTCTCAGTCATGTGAGATGAAGCTGAGTTTACGTTTAGTCGTGGCGTTGTGGGCACGTGTTGAGTTATCATTGCTCATGAAAAGCTCGTGATGACAGCCACTGAAATGAACTAATTTGCAGAAATGAGACATACCAATTATGCATCATAAATATATCTAAAAATAAAGTTGACCACTTAAGGCCCCTTTTTTGCTACAAAAGCCAGCCAGATCTAAATCGGAGGCTCCCTCAGCATGTGCATGCAATATCACAGCAGTCGTCTTTACAAAGGTTGCTTGGCAACATATTACTGTTACCTTTTAGTTACTACTAGGTTTATCTGCAGAATTGTTTCAATGTGACAGTTCCTTTTAGATGGCCTTGCCAGGCACTTGCATAAAAACATGTTCGTGCTTTTATATTTTTACAGATTTAACAATGCCCGAATATTCAGGCACACCTACATTTCCTTTTAGCCTGCCTTCCATGCTTGCAGGTAAGATATTGAAGCAGAGAGGGTTGTTAAGCACTATTGCAAATTTGTTCATTGGTAGCTATGTTGTTGCTATTCTTGCATCAATTGTGGTTTGGTTATCAAGACAAAACACATCCAAAAGCCATCTTTCTACTAGTATTTAAGTTACTCATAACACGTACTGAAAGCATGGACGGTTGGCAATAGCATGATGAACATGGTCACGTCTGCCCTTCCTGATTAATGTCTCTAAATGATGCTTATGATATCATGCGTACTACCACTGAAACCAGGTTGCCCAAAGTGCTTCAAAATTTTCTCTCCATTATCTGTAGGAATAAAGTTAAAATGTACAAAAAGTGATTAGGTTCCAATGTTTTATGATGAGCATATCAGTTTTTGGAGCCCTTGTGAAAAAGTAACGAAGTCATGCACTTATGGTTTTTCTTTTCGAATTTGAGCAGGATGTGCATCCTGCATGAAGTTAAAGGACCGTGTGCTCGAGCTAGAGCGTAAGCTGAATGTAGAAAAAAAGCGGCGGCTCCAGGCTGAAAAAGACAGAGAGCTACTTCGAGAACACTGTAGGCGGGTGCTGTCTGACGATCAGATCCGTGTTCTTGAAAAAGGCTCCATGCGGGGAAGTTCTTGGTCCCCCGAATCCCTCCAAAAAGCCCTGCAATTGAAGGTTGCTTGTGGTAGCAAGGGGTATGACTTCGTTAAAGAAAATGTTGTACCTCTCCCAGCAAAAAGAACTTTGCAACGGCAGACAGAACACATTAAGTTCACTCCTGGTAAATATGGCTGATTGCTCTAAAATCCTTGTTTTTTGTGGCTGCACGTTACAGACCTGTTTTCTCCCCGAGATGTTGATGTAAGAAATGTTTTGCAGGTATCCTTGAAGAAGTTTTTGCCGCTTTGGAGCAGAAAGTGGCTGGGATGCAAGCAGAGGAACGTCATGCATGTGTCCTGATGGATGAGATTCAAATCTCACCAGGGCTTGATTATGATGCGTCAACCGGAAGCATTATAGGTATGACTGTGGATGTTAGTGCTTCATTTGCGGTTCAGCTCCCCAGTGCAGAACAGCTTAGCGCTAAAGGCACTTTGTTTGGTGACCAAAAGGAAGCTGTTACGCCAAAAAAGATAACATGTTTATATCATTACGATACACCACCCGGTATACCTTCTTGTCTTTAAATGTACAGCAATTGCAGCGAAATGTTACTTCTCATGTCAACGCATGCGTGTTGCTACTCTCAGCCATTGCTCTCATTGACCCTAGGATTCAGCTGTGTGTTAATCTCATATTGTACGTCAATGAACTTTTCAGGGCAGCCAACAATAGGGCCATCAAACGCAGCTACCAAAGAGGCACTTGCTACCCATGCTCTCGTGTTCATGTTGGCGGGCATCACAAGTCGCTGGAAGCAAGCTGTTGCTTACCATTTCACATGTAAGGGTTGCACTTTACAAAGCTGTTGCCGTTTTTCACTTTGTATCAATTTTTGTGTCTTACCTATAAAAAAAGAAGTGGTTCTTCGCATGCCAGAGCCACATTTTTATTATGGAGCACTATGTAGAATAATTTTAATCAATGGGGTTTTTAACCTGTATGTAAATTTGAGTGCACCAGTGTTTTCACATCTTACTTTTGTATTATGGCAATATTTACATGGAATTTAATCCATGTCCTTGGACCCAGCAGCACATCACTTTCGGCATTAAGCTACCACTTAGTTACCATAACAAAAGCTTTAATGGTAAAGTCCTGTCTCCTTAAAAAAAAAGAAAAGAATGCACACGTCAGTGTGTACTATTTCTGAACATAAAAGGAAGGCGTTTCCATTTGTAAAACATATTAGCTGTGAATATCTTCTGGCCAATTCTGTATCTTTGTACTGTTGCAATTGCCATCTGAGTTTTTACGATTGAAGCCAAGGTCTGTTACGTTCGCAAGAAAGGTAGTATTATTAATGCGATAGCGTTAGAGAGCTTGTTTCGCAGAAATTTCGCCGTGTACGTCGGCTTCGGCGCGTTGGTTGTGAGCGAGAAATCATCCGTGACCGAAAAATTGAGAAAGCTGCAACTAAAATAATAAAAACTTCAGTCCAAGTGAAAATCGAACCCGGGTTGTCTGGGTTGTCTGGGTGGGAAGCAGGTTTTCTACCACTGAGCCACCATGCTGCTTGAAACTATGTCGCATAAGCACACTATATAAGTGTTATGTAGTGGAAGGGGTCCTCTTAGCACATTTAATATTGCCTGGCAGAAGTGTAGAATCACATCAGGTGTCAAAAGATGTGAACTGCGCAATGAGGGGGTGTTTTCAAAGCCCAACCATTACAAAGCGTTCAGACAGAGTTGGTGATTTAAAGCCGGCCACCCATTACAAAAGGCTCGCACATTAATGCGCATACTCTGTTAAGACCACGTAGTGGGTGCATCGCAACTTTGGCAGTTTCACGAGCATGATTTCTCCTGGTTAAAAGCACTCGACCCATTATGGCGCACGTCCTAGTGCACACACTCTGTTACTCACACATATGGGGCTGGAAATCGCAATCGCGTTCAACTCTTAAAGGAGAAGCTTAAGGGTCCCTCAATTTTTGTTTTATTCAGAGTAAGCACACTGAGACATTTTACAGGTTCAAAATGAATTTTGTACATACACAGCTTTGATGTATAAACAATAATTGTTTCACGTCTTTTCTAACAGCCTCCTCCTTTGATGCCGAGCAAGTTAAACAGTGCCTTTTCAATGTGATACGAAGAGCAGAAAGTGCTGGTGTAACAGTGAGTGCAGTGGTGACAGACATGGGGCCCGGAAACACTGCTATCTGGCGACTATGTGGAATTCATGCTTCCAAGTATGGGAAACCGAGAACTTCTTGCCCTCACCCATGTGGCAATGGGCGGCACTTATATTTTTTGGCAGATGCCCCACATCTCCTGAAGAATCTGAGAGGGCACCTAGTTCGAGGACAGGAAATAATCTTGGATGATGCCACAGTGAAAGCAAACAGCCTACCTAGTAGCAAGGTGAGCTTGTCTATCTCCATAAAGACATTCACTTGGAATGCATTCTCAAACATATTCAAGCATAAAGTTGTCATGCCCAGTACTCACTAACACTCATTTTTCGCTCGATTATAGAATATCAGTGCAGTTCACAACAAGAGCATTTGATGCAACGAGTGACATGTCCCTATGAGTCTGCTGATGGGGTGTAGCGGAGTCATAGCATCCAGTCAGTTATAAACAGGCTTTTGAATAGCTTTAAAGGGCCCCTCACCAGGTCACATACCGAATTTCAGATGCTGGATGTTGTGTGCCCAGTGGAGAGCATTATGCCGCAAAAATTTTTCAAATCGATGCATTATAAGCTGCGAAAATAAATGTTTTGAAGCGGCGCGAAACCATGATGTGAGGAGGCAAGCTTGAAACCCTTGCCACTCGCCCCGCGTAGCCTTCGCAAGCCACATCCCTCCGTTGCCCCTTTCTGCGTGCAAGCAGGAGGATCACATGACCCATACACATGAACACATCATGCATACACGAGGTCCCGAGCCCGTGACGTGCGCAAAATAGCTTGAGCCCTCGAGACGCGAGCGGCGCCGTGTCGGAGTTTTCTAGTCAAGCTATGCCGACTGTATTCACGCTATCACTGTGAAAACTGCGGCACACAAGACGTTCGGTATGATCAACCAGTGCCACATGAACATTTTGTTAGACGCGAGAGAATAAATGGGCTAGGCCTAATGAGTGCTTGAACGTGTTAGAAAATTACTTTTGTTTCCAGCACTGGCATCTGCTCGATGCACAAAGCGCGAGAACACAAACGCATGCGAAACAGACGCACATTAGCCTCCTATCTCGCTGCGATTTGCAGAAAAAAAAAAAACATGCACGCACTGTGTTTGCGTGTCTTATTATTCCTCTCAAACTTCATTACTCTACTTGAGCAACAAATTACGCTAGTTAGACGTGTAGCACCAAATAATTATAGCAGTGTCACGTGCTACTGTGTACTATGTCAGAGCACAAACCTCTACGTAGAGGAGCGACGACAGAGCACTAACATCTACGTAGGGCCATTCATCTGATGTACGTCATCCTCTTCACCTTGGGGCGGATTTTGTTATTTCGTCAGTCTCACCATCTCGCATCTATTCAGAATTGTTCAGTACTGGCCTTCCTTACGGAACACAGCATTGCACACACTGTGATATACAATTCATCCCTTTCAGCCAAGTCAGTCCAAGCACTTGTATCACTTCATTTAAAAAATGCTGCTATTCTTATGCTTTTCTTTGTTTTCTTTGATATTATTATTCTTGTATGTTCAATTAGGTTGCATGTGTAAACTTCATTGTTATCCTTTCTTAAAAGCCCTCACAGAAATACATCTTTTTTTAGATAATGTTAAAAGCCTTCTCAAAAATTCTTTCATATAAAACCAGAAAGCAATGCTGTAACCTTTTCTGTTTTGCGTACAATTCATGCTAACTGTGTAGTTTTTCATTGTGCTCTTTTAAAGGTCTCAATGGAACATATCCGGCAGGCCTGCCTTCTGGACGATAAGCACAAGCTGAAGGTCATGCCACACCTCAAGTACCGCGACCTTGACCCAAACCACTTCCAGAAAATGAATGTTGCTTCTGCGCATGCATTAATGCACCACAGCACGGCTGCAGGTTTGCGGTATTTAGTGAACAAAAACCTCCTGCCAAAGGAGGCCATCACTACAGCCTTCTTCCTTGACGAGGTGTTCAGGTGGTTCACAATCATGACATCTCGGACTAGGAAAACAGCACTGAGTGAGTTGTGTGCTCAAAAAGCTGCCGAGGCCACAAATTTTCTGCAGGCTTTTATTAAGATGTTCCTTGGTCTAACTATAATGGACAAGGCGGGCATGGGGAAGGGAGCTTGGAAGCCCATTCAAACAGGTGCCATCATTTCAACCCTGTCGGCTTTATCTTTGAGGCAATATTATATTGCAGAAAAGGGCTTCAAGTTCTTACTTCTGAGCCGGCTGAGCCAGGACGCCTTGGAAAATCTTTTCAGTAGCATAAGATTCAAGACTCCGGTGCCACGAGCCAGAGAATTCAAATGCACCTTTAGAATTATTGTGCTTGGACAGTTCTCTCAACCCAGTAGGCACGGTTCCTATGCCATTGACGACTCGCAGGACCTTCTGCATTTTTTTGAGAGCAAAAAAGAGTTTTTACAGCCCTCCACAGAAGATGGCGAAGAGACATGCGATGATGGCATTGTAGAACTCTGCGAGGAGGAGCAAGATAGCCTACTTTATTTTGCAGGGTATGTCGCATACGCCGTCACACACAAGCACAAACTGTGCAATGTCTGTCGTGGCAGCCTTGTGGATAGGACCAAAGAAGTGCCGGAACTTATAGCACTGAAATGCTACGTACAGCATGGGCACAACCCATTGAAGGTGCCTTCTCAGCCGTTGGTAGACCTTGCAACGGTTTGTGAGCAACTTTTTCGTGTCAATGAGGAAAATCTAATCGAGTCCAAGTGCACTCTCGACAGTCTGAAGAAGGCAGTGCAAGATAAAGATGTTTATAAGAAATTCCCAGCCTGTCACAGTGTCGCTGAGAAAGTTACAGCGCACTTTTTTTTGTGCAGGCTTCGCTTTTCGCTAAAGCAGCGCAATGCGCAACTGCTGTCTAAGTTGCGGCAGTCGGGGAAGTGCGCATCAAAGAGCGTAGGCATGCGTGTTCTCGTTCAGAATGTCAGCTGAGTGCTTGCTGTAACTGTGAATCAAATAACTTGTAATAATACGTGATATCAAGTTTTACGTGCCAAAACCACGCTATGGTTATGAAGCACGCTGTAGCGGAGAGCTCTGGAAATTTCGACCACCTGGTGTTATTTAACACGCACTGACATCGCACAGTACATGGGCGTCTAGCACTTTGCCTACATCAAAATGCGACTGCTGTGGCCGAGATCGAACCGGTGTGCTGCAAAATTATCCGGAACAGAGCAAAATGTACGGCACCTGAGGGAAGAGGAGGAAGCTGAAGTGGACAGAGCTCGCGAGTGGACTGCAGGGCAGACACTTCGCCATGATTGTAGATTGAATACACGTTCCTCTCTTACCGTTCGGGAGCCAGTCATTTCTGTGCACACCCGTGGACGCTACAATCATCGCAGCTCCGCTAAGCGACGCCACCACATCGGTGACGTCCCATGAATCTTCCCTAAGCGCTCTTGAGTCGTCGGCTGAGCTAGCAGTGTCAAATTTTGATAATCCTCTCGTGAAGGTTCTTTCCGATTTAGTTGCTTGCCAGAAAAATTTATTGCAAGACATATCCGAAATGAAAAATACTGTGAAGACACGTTTCAACGCCATGGAATTGCGAGTGACTGCTCTCGAAAACACGTTCCAAAGCTCTGACTGAGCAAGATTCCGAGCAGCTTCGTTCCAAACTGGTTTGCTTAAAACGCACAGTGGCTGACATAACGGCTAAATTTGAAGATCTTGAAAACCGTTCGTGAAGGAACAACATCATTATTTATGGTATACCAGAAGATAAGGATGAGAGTCGTGACGCACTGCATTCCAAGGTAGTGAACGTGCTCAACAGGCTTGCCGTCGACTGTCCGCGTGGTGAACGTTCCCATAGGTTAGGTAGAACACGTCCTGGACGTTCTCGGCCTGTCATTCTGAAGTTGCTAGATTTCAATGACAAACTATTATTGCTAAAGAATGCTTACAAGTTGAAAAATTCTGATATCAAGCTGCCCGAAGATTTTTCCTTGAAGGTGCGCGCTGTACGTAAAAAGCTATGGGACGCTTCAGCTGAGCATCGTAATATTGGATCGGTTGTCAAGATGAGGTTCGATCATTTATTTATCGATAACGTTCAGCATAATTGGGATGGCCCCTCAAACAGACTAATAATAGCTCGTGGTTCTGACAGCAATGCCAGAACGACTAACACATCTTCGTCACTACCTTTACCGTCCTATCAAACGGCCTCCGATCTTGCGTTTTTGAATGTTAATGCCAGAAGCATTACTAACAAATTCTCGCAATTTTTTTCGCTAGTTTCTTCGTGTTCTCCTCGTGTTATCTGCATCACTGAAACATGGCTTCACGATGAAATTCACGATTCTGAATTCATGCCTCCTGGTTACATTGCTCTCCGTTGTGATCGCCAGAATGGAAAAGGTGGTAGTGTCGCCTTGCTTTTACGCTCAGATTTTAGCCTTCTAGGAGACTTCAATGTTACCGGCATTCACTGGCCTTCACTTACGTATTCCGCCTCTAGTACCCCTGTCTGCAGGGATCTAGGTACATTTTCCCTGTCACATAGCCTAATACAATTGGTTCATAAAAATACTCGGCAGAACTCCATTCTTGATTTAGTGTTTGTTAGTAACAGTCTTGCTCATTTAGGTGTCACATACAATATCTTAGAAGGTATCTCTGATCATAATGCAGTCCTCGTGCACATTAACTGTCCCATTCCACATGAACGTCTCAGTTATACCACATATAATGATTTTACTACGGCTGATGATACGTCTATTACTGACGCCCTGGCAGATAACCTTCATCATTTTGTGTTGCTCAGTACCGAGTGTCATGTTGATGTGCTTGTTGATTACTTTGAGTCACTAGTGAAGTTATGCATCGCTCGCCACGTTCCACTGAAAACAAAAAAGATAAACAATAAACTTCCTTGGATTAACCGTGATATCTTGCACCTATCACGACTTCATAGTTGCAGTCAATGAACATCTTACTAACGTGTAATCAACTTCATTTTCATTTTTGCTTTGTTACGTGTGTACTTGCTTTACAATTTCTATTATTTGTTTGTATTATTTCTCTCAGTTGCCTAGTATTACATAACATCCCATTCCTGCTATAGCCCTGAATAGGGCTGCAGTATGATAAATAAATAAATAAATAAAATAAACAAATTTCGAAAGACTGTGAACTTTGGATTAGCAGCTGAGCACTATTTCATAAGTTGTAAGATTTCATTTTGGTAATGACCATTTTAATTGCTTTTTTTAAATCGGCGTGATGTCTACTGATCACATTGCCTGTTCATTACGATGATGCATCATTCTGTCAAATGCAGGCCAGCATACTAGTCTTTTTTTTTTTCCTTCGCACTAGCTTTTGTATATAATGTACTGTTATCTACCACTGTATTATATGGAAGATTGAAGTGCTTATCTAGTCCTGTTCTGTCTATTTGTTGTAGTGTAAATAATATTTTCATGTTACTGTTGATGTGCTGATTTATTTCGTTGTTGTAGAGATATGGAAGGTGAAGCCGTTGCTTCTGTTTTGCTTGCACCTATGAAATAATAAAAGCTTTTATGCAAAACTTTGGCATTCTTATTCGGAGGGTGGATGACTGCATGTAAAAATTCTAGAAAGAGTTTGCTTGCATCTTCTGGGTGCATTGAAGTCATAACAGCTGCTGCACTAAAACCTCTTGGGTTGTGCGACTTTAGAGTTCACAGCCAGCAAGTCTCGAAAAATAGCTCTGAATGCACCCAAGCAGGAGCAGATTGCACACTTGACCGACACCATCAATGTTTATGCGATTTCAGGCTAGCTTCTGTAAGTTCAAGAATTTTTAGCTGCTGCAATTGGCCGTTTATGATTACTGCGTTAAAGTGTAACAAGAACCAAGATATTTGTTGTCCATTGATAGTCCCAGCATTGAGCTGTGGTGGTTCTGATGAAATCAGAGTACTGCTTCATGGCACTGACAGCAGTGACTTGGACAACATACCCAATTTCGGCAGACAGTCCATATGATAGTTTTTGTTATGTTTGGTTAACACATTACACTTGTATTCAGTGAATGCTTGAAATTGTATTGTCAGTTCAGTTCACAGATGTAAAACCTTTCGCGTGAGTTGTGGAGGACTGAGTATAGAGCAATTATGTAATGCAGTAACTGTTGGTATAAAGGGTCACTTCAAAACATGACTGTGTTTATTGTGTCACAGTAAACACAAAGTGAACATTTCTGCATGCAGAAAGCAGTCCTTCAACACACCACAATTGTTTTATAGCAAGGAGGCTTGAAGCAGCAATATTTCGTGATCGGGTTTCTCGTCTCGTTGCGTATCCCATTTCATAGTGACCGTGACAAAGAAGCCAGTGCCACATCTGTGACTTGCTGAGCTATATATTGGGCAGAGTTGTCAACGTCTATGTTCTGCTCTCTTCTGCTCTTACCAGCTTGTATTTTCAAAGTACAAAATAGACTGCCTTTTCAAACGTGCTAGAAATAGAAAAAAGCGATACTCGAGAAGCTATATTGTTGAATAATCGTGGTCAGTAACTCAGTATGTATATAGTCGTGAGCAGAGCGAAGTGGAACACTGAAATTGTCTTTCAAGGGACATAGCGACTACACGTAGTTGGCAAAAGCTAAATTGACCATGGCACTAAATGATGAAGCAGATAGTTGGATAGTTATTTCTGGCAATTATGTGCGACAAATTCAACAGCACATTGTAAGTAACCGAAGATACCTGAATGCGGCGCTCCAGCTCATCAATTGCTCACGACAGTACATTCGTCAGCTGTCAAAATCGTCACTGCAGGTCGAATGCATCGGCAGTTCCATGCGACTCATTTGCATAACACTACGTTCCAGTATGCAGTATGCACATCCCCATACACGTCACGCACAAAATCTGACTATAGAACGTAATGATTAATCTCATGGCAATATTTTTTTGCGACTAAAGTATGCGATAACGAACAGGATATACATCGCTTCTCTCTCACTGGTCAAAGGTTGGCTAAAAATTGAACGGGACAAAACGGTAAAAATATGCGCGAGTGACTGTGTGAAGGAGGCGATGTGTGTGAATATGAACCTTACAGGTCTATCAAAACAGCATGATTCACACTGTGCGGCATAGAAGTTTGAAGCATGACGGAGTGTTTATTATATGCCATATCTACCTAGACGTACGCGAAATTCTCGTTAGCTTGCGCTATTTTAAAACACAGTGATTATTTTAGCACTTGTTTTCTCGAGCTATTCACTTAATCTTTTGAAGCGCTGCATCAAAAACTACGTGAAACGAATAATTAGGCTGAATTTAATTGGTCCAGAATCGTGACCGTCGCACTTTTCCTATTTGCCATTTTAAAGAAACATATTACTTGCGATAGTGTTCCATCTCCACCTGTTCCATCTCAAATTATTGTTTCTCCGAGCTTTCAATTCTTCTTTTTTTCTTCAAAATCGAAAGTCATTGCGCCAGCGACGCGTTATGAACGAACGAGAAAGTACACGGAGCCGCTGGGCCGAGAGGACAGCAGCAACAGCAGCAGCCGCGTCGGCTCCTACATTCCAGAGGGGTGGCTTTCCTGCTTAGCATGGATGCCACGGCGGGCAAGATGGCGGACCTATGCGCAACTCTGCTACCTAAAGGTAGCATATACAGTAACTCTAAACTGAGTTGCAGCTGCGCGCCCTCTTCCGTTCGTTTGCCGCACCGGTTCTCGCTTTTCTCCCCTTCCTTATCGTGTTCGCTCGCGCGCCTTCACGATTTAAGGCGAAACCCCATATGCGCAAAAATTCACGCGACAGCGACGAGCGATGCTATGAGCGACGAAACGAGCCGTTCGCGCGACGTGTTGCGTGGTCGATTTCGCGCGATCGCTAGGTTTTTCAGATTTGGAATCCGTCGCATGTCCGTCGCTCGTCGCCCGGAAGTGCTGTGCTGAAGCAGCCAATAGCAAAACGCCGGAATAAGATGCATCAGTGACTCATTGCTGATTGCCGCCACTTTCTTATCGACGCACATCAACAACAACGTTCATCAACATGACCAACGGCGACGAGCGCAATGTTGACGTTGTTGAACGCGAACGCTGGGACCCGCGCCGTCTGTGACGCGGCTTGGCAGCACGTAGCAGCAGTGATGGGATCGAAAAAAATGCTGCAAGACAATGATAAACATTTCATGTACCATTATGCAACAAAACATCGTATTTTACATTGCATACCGCTGAGAACGGGCCACTTTTGGTAGGAGTAAACGCCCTCATGCCAGCAACAGTGGAGATCGCTCGCCGAGGGCGTCGCGTGAATGGGGTTTCCCCATCCAAGCGACCGCTTGCGCGAAGACGATCTACGTCGCGTCGCTCGTCGCTGTCGCGTGCATTTTCGCGTATATGGGGTTTGGCCTTCACGGCAGTGCCTGAACGAAAAAGCAACTTCTTAGTGGGGAGGCCGCTTCTGAGCGATTCTTCAATTGTATTTCCAGTGCTTGCTGTTTAAACATACCGTTCGTGGACCGTTCGTGTACAGGATATGTAACGAACGGTCCGTTTTTACTACTATCTGTAACAGCTGTTGCCCTCACGGCCGTGTCTGTGCGTATGATCAGAAGCATGTGGAAAACTTGAGCCTTTGACAGCTAGTGTCCGCAGTGCCGAGTGATATCTCTTTGAAATTTGCACCGAGCCAGTGTCACCATCGATGCCTCGCCCTTAGGGCGATTCAGTTGCAAGTTCTTTCTTATTGATGTTCCCTGTTAATTTACATTAATATATTCTAAGCGGGAGATGTAAGCAAGTGCATACACACATTATCAATTTGAAGTCGCTTACTGAAACACGATTTAATATTAGATTGCACGTCGTCGTAATGAAAACAGAAAAATGCATTTTGTTGAAGAACATCTTAATTAACATATTACCTTCTGAAAATGTCGTGAAAATGAACAAATATAGTGAGTTAGCGAAAGGGCCACAGCTAATTCGCAAAATGTTTTTAACAAAATTGGTTTTTGGGCACAGTTCTTCGTATATGAAAAGAATGGCGAAATACTGTATATTGAATAGTAACAAAAATGAAAGCACCGCAGTGGGCCCTGCTATTTTTGTCTTGAAAAAGAGCTGTTGTACTCTGTTCACTGTTTGCCCATCGTCCCGCTTCAAAGCTGCGATTTCCAGTGTTCCACGAAATACATTGCCCTTTGCATTGTAGCAACGAAGGCGGAAAGAACCACACAGTCTTTGCAGTACATCCAGTCCGTGAGCCAATTAGTGCGACATACTTACTGGAAACATCTTTAGTTCTAATGTGAGCATGCGAGTTACGAGGGGAAATATATACGTGCCATGTACGCCAGAATGTGTTAATGAGATATACAAAAACACATTCCTGCTCAATTGCACATGGTGTTTCAATTAATTAACGAGCCCCCTCAGTTATTTTTTAACATACCTTACAGCTAGGGCCCAATGGGGCAATAAGGAGTGCATGCTTAGATGTTATATAAACAAAAAGGTAGCAGAATTGCATAAAGTACACACGTGTGATAAAATTTCAATTAAAACCTTTTAATTCTGCAAAAAATTAAATAACTCCACTTTAGCTTCTATCTTTAGGCAGTCTATAGACTGGCATTTGACAAACGGAAATAACACCAATTAGTCAACTTTTGTTTATAGACAATCTATACACTGGGATTAGACAAAAAGCAAACTTCCTCAAATTAACTTTTGTCTACAGATTGTATATAGACTAGCAATAAACAAAAAGAAACTTACGCGTTTCAAAACTTTTGTTTATAGACACTCTATAGAACGCAATTAGACAAACGATGAGATGTCATTTATAAACGTTTGTCTATAGAGTATCAAAAGATTTCCTTTAGACAAAATACTAAATCGACATAAAGGCAAACTCGTCTACAAGAAGTCTACAGACACTCTATGGACTGTCTAAATCCATTTTTGTAAGGGACATTCCCGTGCGGCGTGCGCAGAGTGATGATTATGCGTGTAACAGTTACATAAAAATACAAAAGAAAGCACGCGTGATCCCTTTCTTCCCCTTAAAAAAAAGGAATATACAGGAGATGGCATTTTCGAATATTTACCATTCAAGTAATACTTGTTTTGCTGATTGACTTAAAGTCCAGCGCACGTTACAGAAGGCAGAAAACGCTGAAGTGCGCAGCAACCATACTGCGCAGCTTTTTGAGCGAAAACAATTGGCAAATGAAACGTATTTCTTTTCAGCTGGCGCTTTATGCGACAATGGCCAGCGTGGCATGGAGAGTTAGGTTTATGCTCGAATCCGTACGAGGAATTTCTTTGTTAGTTCTTGAAGCTGTGTTATCGACAAAAAAAAAAAAAAAATCTCTCACAATCACGAAATGCGCGATCCATCCGCACTAACATTTAGGTGCAGTTTGAGCGTGTGTGAGCAAGCAACTTATCAGCAATGATCTCGTCAACGTAAAAGTTATAAATACTCTTTAGTAAACTGGTAAGGTAAAGTTACCGATGTATGGTTTACAATATCCTTTGCAACTGCTCGAACGCGTAAGAGAAACCGCTGTGGTGGTCTGGGGGGGGGGGGGGGGGGGGGGAAGGTTATGGTGCCCGACTGCTGACCCGAAGGTCGCGGGATCGAATCCCGGCAGCGGCGGCCGCATTTTCATGGAGGCGAAATGCTAGGGGCCCGTGCCCTTAGACTTAGGGGCACGTTAAAGAACCCCAGGTGGTCGAAATTCCGAAGCCTTCCATTACGGCGTCTCTCGCAATCATATCGTGGTTTATGGACGTAAACCCCCAACAATTACTATTATTAGTGGGAGGAATGGAAAACTTACAGGGGCCACTGAAACAAGAGTCAGGTTCCATCTATGTAGATAGAACCAGCTAAAATAAGTTCTAGATAAATTGTCGAAGCCTATACAAATGGAGTGTTGTATATATTGCAATACCAAGCTTAGTAACGAAAAGCTTGTCGTGCCAATGATCTGCCTTTGTACAGGCCAGTCTTGTGGGATGTTGCAAAAAAAAAAAAAAAACACGCACACACACACGACTAAACAAAGGACACGTTGTTACTGTGCGACAACACGCTTGTCAATCAGTTGTTTGTATTTCACGTCCCAAAACCATGATATGATTATGAGAGGTGCCATAGTGGAAGGCTCCGGAAATTTCGACCACCTGGGGTTATTTAACGCGCACCTAAATCTAAGTACACGGGCCTCATACATTTTCTCCTCCATCGAAAGTGCGCCCGCCGCGGCCGGGATTCGATCCCACGACCCGCGGGTCAGCAGTCGGGCACCATAACCTCTGGACCACCGCGGCGGCTAAAACGCTTCTCAGGCTGCACTGCTTGACAACGGCGCCAGAAAGCTGCATAATTTTTTGTGTGTTAGTTAAGAAGCGGCTCCAAATCCGGAAATATGAAGCTTCGAACAGCCGTTCAGGTTTGAACTGTGAAGCCATACCCGTCCAGAAGACACGAATGGTGCCTTCTGCTTTGAGTAGAGGCAATTAGCGTGCAATTACTCGGCAATTAACGCTAATGACAACGCTGCAAGGCATGCTGTCGTAGTAGACACGCCCCAAATTGTCCAACGTGTGCCCGGCCGTCCACATATGAAGATGGAAGCCCGCGATTTCGGAACAAGCGCAAGCTTCATTCAAAGCAGGAAAGCACCGCCATCCATCTTAAGTTAACGTACCGTGTGTGTGTGTGTGTGCGTGTGTGTGTTTTCAAAAAATACAATATTTCTAAAGAATAGCCTGTGGCAGGTATCATGACTGTGGTTCCTGAGCTCTGCTGACTAATTGTGTCCTTTGAGAGTTTGTTATCTCATTTCGAAATATCGCGAGGTAATTATGTGGCCCAATCAGGAGAGTCCACAATAGAACTCTGTAAAGAGAGTTCAGAGAAGAACCGAATCGACGTATACACAACGAATAACGCATGCACAATAATGACGCAAAATTTCAATGAAGAAAACAAAGAGACAAGCCTGAATGACTGTACATTTTGCGAGTTGGATACACAAGATAACCGTGTCATTGTTGTGATAACAAAATTTAGGAGCCACCCTGCTTTGTGAAGGCGGACGACCAGCGAACCTGGTTCGCACAAAACGCAGATATTGCACAAAATTGTGAACAAACGCACGGACTCTTGGGTCGGCGTTGAGGGGCATCGGCATGGCGTGTTGTTTTCCTTTCTTTTTTTTTTTGTCTAGCATTCTTCAGCTTCTTTGGCGGTCCCTTAAAAGAAGGCTCGCGCGACCATCGAAGGGCATGTTTCGCTTGAAATTTTCGTAAAGCCACAATTTCCCAACTGTGCACGATTCTTTGTGTTGGCTTTACGTCTTCCCCTACAGACGGCTTTTAAACCACTTCCACGAAAGTCGACGAAGCCTTCA
Organism: Rhipicephalus sanguineus; assembly: GCF_013339695.2. Lineage (NCBI taxonomy): Eukaryota > Metazoa > Arthropoda > Arachnida > Ixodida > Ixodidae > Rhipicephalus > Rhipicephalus sanguineus. Next base: position 42,070 of record NW_023615589.1, on the reverse strand, counting down.
TAGAGAGAGACAGAGAGTAAAACATATTTATCAATAATTTCAATTGAGCGAGGGGCATGGGAGTCCGGGGTCCCTAGGATGATTCCGGCGATGTGTCCAGCCCGTTGTATAATGGCTCGGAGGACCTCGGGAGCGTAGAAAGTGTTCGCTTTTAACTGCGGAGTAGTTTAAGGGACCGCCCCGTCGTCGTATGACGTCTCGCGTTGTTGTCACGCAGGTCCCACGTTTGATACACATAAGGCGAGCATACTGCAAGTTTGGAACGCTTGCGCTTGCTTGCCCGTGAACTCCAGTGCTGCCGAGGGGCTATTTCGTCTATCCGTGCCAGCGAAACGTCAGCTTCGCGAGTTAGACGCAGATCTACGGAAGAGAGAAGCGGAGGCGAAACGCCAGCGCCGGGAGTTAACGCACCGCGCTCGAAGCAGCAAATAGTAGAAAAATAGTAGAGAGGAGAGCGTAGAGCAGAAAATAGGTAATCGCAAGATAAATCAGATAATCACAAGAAAAGAGCAGGAAAGGATATAAAATAGCACGTAATCCTACTAAAAAAAAAAAGAGCGGATGAACACAAAATAAGCACAAGAGATACAGAGGCGAATCAATGCTTCGCAGGTCGTACAGCTTTCAGTAGGAGTGGAACTGGCTTTGATTCTTTACATCAATTTTGCAACTGCGGGGACACGCATTCGTATCGCTTACATATAATCACTCTCTGCATGCCTAGGTGTGTAGCCCATGTGGTTAAGACACTTGCCTTCGAAGAGTAGGGGGCCGGGTTCAAATCGAGACCGAGCAGGAAAATTTATTTCGTTTTACCCACTTTTGTCTTGGAGCTACCCATTGGCGGACACGAAGACATCGCACCGACTTGTCACATATAGCTTCACTGGGGAAGGTGAACGATTTACACAACTCAATGTATTTTTCTATGGGAGGGCAGTAAGCCGTGCCGGTTACGAGGAGAAAGTATAAAGATGCGCATGGGCGAGCGCAGGTGTGAAGGAGGGAAGCGGGGGTAGGGGCTCAGGAAGCGGACGCCTCCCCCCCCCCTACCCTCCTTCACCCCTTAAGGGGGAGGGCGCCGATTCTGCCCAATTTGATTTTCATCTTATGACCTGTCATTTATGTTCGTAATGCGGTTATGTTATCCAATTTTGGTCATACCAATGTTGGTATACATCCGATTAACGAAACGACCAGGAGAACACAAAGTCGTAGGCGGCTAGATAGATAGATAGATAGATAGATAGATAGATAGATAGATAGATAGATAGATAGATAGATAGATAGATAGATAGATAGATAGATAGATAGATAGATAGATAGATAGATAGATAGATAGATTTTCGACGACACCCCAGCAATTTGGCCAAGGAGCGAAATTTGCGGTGATACCCTATCTACATGGCGTGTCCCACCGCATCAAAAAAGCTGCCGCACGCGCCAGTGTCAACGTCGTTTATTCGGCACCTATGAAACTCGGTTCACTGTGCAGAAGAGTGAACAACTCAAACCCTGCAAGTCAGGAGTGCAAGAAGAAGCATGTCACCCGCTTCGTCCCGTGCAGTGTGGGTGTTATCTACGAGGTTCCCACATCCTGCGGCAGCAACTACATTGGTCAGACTAGCCGCTGTGTGAACGATCGCCTTCGTGAACATTCCAACAACATTAGAACGAAAACAGGTAGCAATCTGGCAATACATTGTGCCGCGTGCGGATGCACCCCAAACTTTCACCAGACGCGCATCGTGCGCCGGTACCGTGATAATCGCGCCCGCTAAATATATGAAGCCTTCGCCATCTATGAGGCAGGTCACTCTTGTATAAGCTCCCCTACTATCGCACTAACTGACAAAGAGATTAACTATCTTCGCAGTTGAGCGTTCCACGCTTCGTTGACAAGACCGACAGGTGCGCATGTGCTAGGATAATCCTTCCCTTTCCCTCCGGTCTTTTCCCTGTTCTTTTGCACTGCAAAAATAAACGCATTTGTTGGTAATCAGCGCTAGTCCCCTTTCATCTGTCTCGTCCTTGTGTTTTCGCGCTGTTTTTTACTATAGATAGATAGATAGATAGATAGATAGATAGATAGATAGATAGATAGATAGATAGATAGATAGATAGATAGATAGATAGATAGATAGATAGATAGATAGATAGATAGATAGATAGATAGATAGATAGATAGATAGATAGATAGATACGCTCAATGTCGCAGATGTTTTCTAAGAGATGCTCCGCATTTAAAATCTGGAGGACGCTTAATTAAGCGTTGTCTTTAGGAGTGGAACGCGAGGGCATTCCAATGTGACATAATGCATTGTATGCATTACATAGCTCGGAAATTCCCCCCCCCCCCCCCCCGCACATGCACTTGCTCACATGAATGAGAGTGACGTATTAATTGGACCCGTCCAGCCACTTTATGTTGAAACTTACGGCAGACGATACGCACAAGATTTTAGGATTTCCGTATGGGGGTTCATGATACCCATAAGAAATAATACGGCAGTACATCGCTGACAAGAATGTGTGTAAACGTGCTTGGCTGGAATTCCACTGCGAGTAAGATTAAAGAGGTTCCCGCAGCGTCCCGTCTGTGTCAGAGTTTGGCTATTACTCAAGTAAAACGCCGTCCATGGCCAATTTTTCGAGTATTTGAGGTTGCCGCATTGCAGTCCGTACTGTAACAGAAGAAATTGAAGAGCGGCAGTTGGATACAAAGCGAAGTCACACACAAAAATAAAACGTCCAATACAACGGATTCCACATTGAAGCGCAAATCCATTGCAGGAGACCGCGACGACATCGGAAAATATATGACGGTGTGGTAGCAAAGTCGTGGTCGTGTGCGCGCCATGCCACCATCGCTTATCGTAGTTCATCGATCCAGCTTAGGTAGACCATGTCGGGCTTAAAAAATCCGAGTGACTGTCGCGACCGCTCAGCGACTAAAAAGAAAAAGAAAAAAAAGATGTCAAATTTAAAGTCCGCGGGTTCGCTTCGATCTCGAAATATTCGAAGGAGTGCAGGGGGTTACCGGATGACCATTGGAAAAAGAAAATATCGGAAGGGGTCTTGGGGCATTGATGTAAAAGCAAGTGCTAGGGATTACGCAACTTCTCAAACTCTCTGAATTCTTCCAGAGATGGAAAGAGAAAGAGAGAAGGGATGAATAATAAGCACGGTGTAAAAATATACTCAGGTGATGACACTCTTCCCCCATCGCATGGTAAACCGCAATCCGCGCGCGTCCAGATAATGTTCGGGTTCTTATCAGATAACTTGCAGAGGGCGCTACGAAAAGCGGGGCAGTCGTCTCCATAGCAACGTGCATGCTGCTGATAACGTGCATTTTTTTTTTTGTGCCATTTTGCTGGATAATGTGCATCCGTCAAGCGGCGTCGAGGGGCGAAATCGAGAGAGCAACAGGAGAGGGAACGGCGAGGGCGGCGGCGATGACGCAGCACCACCGTGATTCGGCTACTCAGGGGCGCTCTCCGTCTGAAGCCATTAGATGGCGCATCGCTCAACGGACCGACGACCGAACATTTTCTGGCCGCTTAGGCGCGCGCAGTGTCAACACCTGAATATTCTTACACCGTGATAATAAGTTATGCTGCCACTGCAACGTCAGCTTCGCCGCTGGATGTCAGAGTGTTTAGTGGAAACCGCGGTTTCCACTAAACACTCTAAAACAAAAAAAAAAAAAGACTTATTTGGGGCTCCTTTCGTGTCTCGTGACGATAATCGCCAATGTATCTTGCGTGCGTTCCATTGTGTGATAACACGGTACTTGTGAGTTACGAGCGGTGCGCGCGCTATCGGCGTCATAGCGTTCTCGATAGGAAAGTGTATAAAACGCCTTGTTCTCAAAAAAAAAAAAAATTATGGCAGCTTTGCACTAGTGGTGCCAACCTGAAGGAAGCGCGGAGTTGGGTGGCCTTCCTTGTTTCTCTTTATTCTTTTCTCTGTTTTTCTTCCTCTGTGTGTTTTTCTATCTCACTTAAGTGAGATACAGATACAGAAACAGATACAAAATTTTGTATCTGTTTATTTCTATTTCAATCGTTTTTCACTCTGTTTTCTTTCTATCTTCACTTCTCTTTTTTCATTTTCTTTCTCTCTATCTCTGCTTCTTTCTCTCTAGGTTCCACGTTTCTCTTTAATTTTATCTTTTCTGAATTGCTCTCTGTTTTTTCTCTTTTTTTTTTCGTGTCTGTATCTTTCTATCTCTTTTATGTCTTTCTTTGTCTTCCTATATCTTTATGCATTTATTCCATTTATTTCTCTCTATTTTCTCTTTCCTTTCTACGCTTCTTCTTTCTCTCTCTCTCTCTCTTCATGTGTTTCACGTGCCCCACTTCGCCGAGCAGAGTTTTCGTTTAACGCTCCCACTTGCTGCACATCCTCCCACCTTTCTCCTAAAAAAAGTCACAGTTTCGCCGGAAGGGCGAAGCAATGAGTGCGATAGCAAGAAAAGCGGCCCGTGATGGACGCGCTGCGACTACCGTGCGTCCATCACTACCCGGCAGCTACTAGACAGTTTTAATTTCACGTACGTAGGGACTTCTCGTACGCAAACGTGAAAAGTACACGTACGTTACGTGCACGACATCTGAAACGCTTTTAGCTACACGCACGCGACGCGCGGTGAGAGCTACCACGTAACTCGATCTGCTGAGAACCATGAACACTACGGTAGTTTTGTTCGAGCGCCCGCGCGAGCAGACAGCGGAAGGGCAAGGTTCTCGCTGCGCAAATATAAGAAGAAGCGAGAGAGCTGGCCGACGCCTTAAGTGCGCCCGCGCGCTCCTAGCGCCAATCTCGCTGATAATGAAGAAACGCTTATAAGCGCCTCCGTCTCGGAGGACTGCAAACGGTAAAGGGTGTGTATATAACGCTCGCCGTTAGCTGCCAGATGGATGCACGTTTTGTGGAGTAGTGCTTAGCGCACCGCGCTGCGACTTCAGAGGTCGCTGGTTCGATTCCGCGCTTCGGAAGCATTTTTCTGATATATTTTTTCTTTGGGATATTGATGTATATATACATACTTATACATATACGCAGCATGACGCGGCGACGGCGACGGCAAAAATCAGCCGAGACTGTCCATATAATTGCTATCGCAATAAAAGTAAAGCGACCGTAATGCAAAGCTTAGGTCTGAGTGTGGCCTCGCACTGACTGTGTTTATTTATTTATTTGAAATTCCTTACAGGCCTGTTGCGCATTGTGTAAGGGGGGCTCTAAAAATAACATCAATCAGCACACACCAAAAAAGGTATCAAACACCAGAAAGGAATGCTGTACATCACACAGAAAGAAATTTGAACACATCATACATGATACGTGCATAATGCATAATACAAACTAAATAGATGCGTGATAAATTTGAACACTTTATCCAATACGTATGTACTGCGTAATACAAACTAAATAAATACATGATAAATACATAATATTGACACGATATACACAAATTTAGCCTTTTGATGGACGACCTCAGTGAAAATGTGCAATTAGTTGGTGATGGAATGCGTCAGGGTTGGACAATGAAGTTATGTTGTCGGGCAGGTTATTCCTTAGTGTAATGGCGCGTGGTTGTGCTGACGAATTGAATGTTAATGTGCGACGATATATGCGTGTAAAACTCAAATTATTGTGGACTTGGTTACTTGGATATTGTGTTGGTTACTTGTGATTAACTCTGAGCCATCCCCCCTATCTTTTTGTCAGTAGTTGTATTGATACTTGCCCCACAAGCTCCCGGAAAGCTTTCTGCACCAACCATAGTTTTGCGCTGCCTGCAGGTTTCGGAAGCATTGCAAGCTTTCCACATCTGACCTGGTATCGCACTGCCTCTAGGATCGGCACATATTTGACCATGCTGTCGTCAATATCAGGTCGACTTGGGTGACCCTCGATATCAATGTTTAATATGCAATGGGTTCCATTTTTTTTCCTTTAAAAGTGAATGCCGCACTCGTCTTGCTTATTATCAATATTAGAATCCCGAGAAATGACGCCGCGTTTGCTTCCATCAGCAAGTAGAGAACACACCACTGGGTCATATTTTTAGCCTTCAAGGGACAGCTGGACAATGTCGTTGACCTGCTCAATCCTGCTTCGTCTTCAGTGAAGCGTCGCAATATTTCACTTAGTGCGTATTTATTCGTCAGAAATATTAAATAATGCATGCCAGAGAAGAAACCAGACTTGTCTTTTGTTGTTATCTACCACGGTCACAGGCGTGCCCAGAGGGTTCTCTATAGGAGGAGGGAGGGGAGACGAAGCTTTAGCGCAGCCCCCCCCCCCCCCGGTCTTTCCGACCCTCCCATTGATGCTCCTACGACCATAACGCACTGTAATAACGAGGTATCGGGGGGGGGTGTGGGGGGGGGGTTAAGGGGGCTGTTTTTCTTGGGCGCACGCCTGCGACCATGAATCCTACTGACCCCTTGCCAGTTAAAGAAATTTCGTATTCTTTGCTTCTAGAGAGCAGGCGTGTATTATGTCCGTACTTACCGAATAATGAGCTCCATTGCACCACCTCCGAATGGACCGCCCTCTCAATCAAACCTCTTTACCGCAGCAGGCGTTACCACAGATCGTACGAAATGGGGTGGACCAAGAGGAAGGCGATTGCGTTCCGTGCAGCCGTGAAGTGTTTTGAGGCTCGTCCAATGCGTTGGTGGTGGGGTCCCAATAATTGATTCCCTACGGCGATTTTTTTTTTCTTTCCGTTCGTAAATCTTTTCTCCGTGCCAAGTCGGTATACGTCTCGTTCTTATTTTTTCCGCCTCTCATTCTTTTCGATGAAGCGTACCGATTACGGGAAAAGCGTTGCCACTTTGGCGTCAGCTCCTGTCGAGGTGATGACCCCGTCAAGGACATCGTTGGTCATTGTACGCGATGATTAGCTGGAGGCTTTATACAAAGTGTCTATTACGAAATGTTTTCTGTGCTTACATTTTTTAACTTATTTACACACACCGCGATCACCATTCGGTGATTTTAGCAGGGTGGTACACAAGATTCGTTTTTAGACATGCGAATACATGAACAAATATGATCAAAATAAAACAAGAATGGGACGTAGCAATCTATAATTTGATACAATATATGCGGCAGATGCAAACTCTCACATCCAAGATCAAAATTCGAATGCAAGTAAAAAAATATGCAAAACTACAAGTGTACAAGTACAGTTGAATTCAACACTGTTTAACGAGAGAGTGCACCATCAATTTCTAAGAAAAGAAAGACAGTGAGGATGTTGAAACAATTGTGTTAGTTCATTCCATTCTACTACTGGCGCGAGTAAAGAATCAATCAATCAATCAATCAATCAATCAATCAATCAATCAATCAATCAATCAATCAATCATTCAATCAATCAATCAATCAATCAATCAATCAATCAATCAATCAATCAATCAATCAATCAATCAATCAAAGAACTTTATTTTAACAAAAAACAAAAACATTTATGGTATGAATGAATGCTTAAAGCCACTATTGTGTGTTGCAAGGGGAATTATAGGGAGCTCGTGCCTCTGCTTAGAAGTGTAGCCAGAAAAAAAAGGGAAAGAAAAGTCGGCTATGCTGATTTTATGATGGCCGTTAATTAGTTCGATAAAGGATGACAGGCTAGTAATAAGTGCGTTTAATCCGTTGGCTAATGTTTATGGAAATGGTGGGCACCAGAAAGCGTCCGAGCGTCGTCAGTCAGGTGAAGGTGTTTGCAATATGAACGGGTGCGATGGATTCCATGTTTATCTTTTCGAGTCAACAAAACTTCATTCTTTCTTTTTGCTAAACGCGACAAGTTTCTTTTAAAACAAGCCAAAACAAGCGATCTCCTAAGAGATTGCGGCGGCAGTTTTCACTTTTTACAGCTAAAGAGTATATGGCGAGGCGAAAAAAAAAATCGTCCGTCCTACCTTCGTAGTAACTCCTAGAGCGTGTGCTGCCACCGTAATGGGGCAATCCCTGCTACTCACCGATGGTCCAATAAAAATGAAGAAGGGAGCACACGAACGGAAAACACCATTTAAGATTTCTTGGCGGACGTAAACATTAATTGAAAACGACTTTCATGAACCTTCGAAATTAACCCAGCTGATAAACACGGGGGCGCATGCTTCATAGTAGGGCGGTGGTTTGGAATAGTTGGCGTTGCAATATTAACGTGATAGCGTTAACGATCTCGTTTCGCAGAAACTGCGTTGTCGACGTCGGTGTTGTGAGCGAAAAATCATCATCTTGTCCGTTACCCAAAAATCGAGAAAGATGCAAATAAAATAAAGAATAAAAATCTTAGGTTCGAGTAAGAATCTAACCTAGGCCGTCTACGTGGCAAGCAGGCGTTCTACCACAGAGCCGCGCTGTTGCTTGAAACTGCATCGGAAAAAATCCCTATATGAATGTCATGTAGTGGAAGGAGTCTCCTTAACGCATGTAATATTGCCTGGCAGAAGCGTAGAATCGCGCCAGGCGTCAAAACACGTGAATTGCGCAACGACCGCGGGTGTTTTAAAGGCCCACCCATTACAAAGCGCTCATACATATTTAATCATCACCGGCAGCGAAAGCATCAACAAAGTGAGCAGCTCCGTAGGTTCGCGTGTTGCCTTACCGCCGGGACGCGTAGTGGGCCCTTCGCTTGATTAAAAAAAAAAAAAGAAAGGAAGAATTGCGGCGTAGTGGGCACTTAACAAGTGTACTTGCAGTAGGCGTTATAGGATAGTTTGAAACGGCCAATGTTACGCGCACGGTCGTTCGTTTCTTTACGGCCCGGTTGAAGCATGCACCGAGAACCGAAACCAGGCTAGCAATTGAGAAGACGATGCGTATAGGGGCTCGATTACGCTATCGCGTTCTACTCTCGAAAGCGAAGCTCAAGCGTCCTCCAAGTTTTTGCAATGCATATATTTTTCCCGCTTTTCGCAATAAAACTCAGTTGCAACTAAGCGCCTGTGGTTTCTCCGCCCTTGTCCGCTTCTTCCCAACGATTCTGTTTCGCTGGTTAAACCATCTGTACGGAGTGGTTGGGCGTAATTTATTTGGTTCCTTCTCTATTGGTAATATATGCAACGAAATTGTTGTCGTTGCTGTCATCGCTGTTGCTGGTCTTGTCGTTGAACACCGTCAAGTCGCTGGTGCCTTCTGATGACACCATAGGGACAGCATCATCGGCACCAATTATGAGGCGCAGTCAACTACTGGTTGCGCTGCGAGGCTCGTCAGGCGACCTCAACAAGAACAGTCTTCCACTGCAGCGAGCCACAGCGAGGTCCCGCCACTTTGCCGTTTATTGGTCCCACACCAGTATACGTTTAGCCGGGTGTGTATAGATAAGGACGCTCATTCCCCGGTAGGTCTCTCCCCTCACCCCCGACCTTACTTGCAAAAGGTATAGTTGCTGTATACAAAACACCTCGAAACTGGACAAACAAACCCAAGTGGACAGAGCTCTGCATGGGCTAAGGAAACTTAGCGTTGTCTGTTGTTCACGTGTCACCATAAGTCACGCTGCTCGCTCTGATAAACACGCCAGCGTGGGTCACAGCAGCGTGCCCCAGGCTGACGAACTGTTTTACACAGAGTAAAAATAAATATCCCTAGAGGCTTGGCAGTGGCTTGAACGTGTACGCTACTAACAGGGACACTGCTTTGCCTAAGGATCAACAGAGACGGAAGAACCAGGAACAAGAGTGAAAAGATTTTAGGATGATAGTGGTATATGGGTTTGTCTTGTTCTAGATGCGGTTATCCCGGAAGCAATTAGGAGCGCGCTCGCTGGCCGAGCCCACCGCACAACGCTGAGTAGAGCGAATTATGTTAATGGTGCGCGCTCATTGACGTAATTTATGGGTCCGCCAAATGTCGACACACGTGAACGTAGTGATAAACACGGAATAAGTTGTTTAGGTGGCTACTGCGGAATCACTTCATATGAATAAATGACGAAGAAAGTAGCATTTCCTTACCCGAGTACTCGCTTGGAGATTGAGAGGTGGCGAGTTCGAATCCTCGTGGTGGAGCCTTTTTTTTTTTTTTTTTCGTACGGCTTTTTTTTTTTTTTATTGCACTAATGTTTTCTATATGACTTTTTTTAGAAATATATTGATGTAGGGAACGTAGGCACCACTGTTTTAACGCTGTAGAGGCCGTTTGAGCTTGAGTACCCAGCGCCTCCCAGTAAAACGCCGCTCCAGCGGCCCAGTATCCAGCGCGACGCTGGGCCCATAATCAGGCATGGCACTGGACGCTGGTACCCAGTGGCGCTGGGTTTTGCAATAGGGTATACATGTTGTAGATGCTATTTTCTTGGGTAAGTGGGTGTATACTATGACGAAGAAGAAACATCTGTAGAGAAGCATTGGAACACTGTAATGGGCCGTCCTCTCGAGCACCTTCTAGTGGGTCGCCCTCTTCGCCTCTTCTCGGGCAGCACGCCCCTCGTGCTCGTGCTCGTGAGAGTCTGCGAGGTTGCGCTCCGTCGTGACTGTCGTCGCTGTGCATCGTCACCGTCAATCGCGCCGTCAATAAACACCTTTACACATCGTTTATTTATTTTTGACTTGGTTTTGTCGGTGTCAGCTGCCCTCTGCTTCGCCGAAAAATCCGCAACACACACACACACACACACACACACACACACACACACACACACACACACACACACACACACACACACACACACACACACACACACACACACACACACACACACACACACACACACACACACACACACACACACACACACACACACACACACACACACACACACACACACACATGCGCTCGCGCGCACGCGCGCGTAAAAACACTTACCGCGCACTTACAGCAACAGCAGGATCACTTCTAGACAGACTCGTGTTGCACATAAATGTTGAAGAATATGCATTCCCTGCGAAGAGTGGACTGTTATCCTTTTTCTTTTATCGCAGTGCACCTTAATGGTGCACAGCATAAACCTGTGAGGAGGCCCGTAATTCTAGCTGCAGCCATCGATGGCCGTGCCCAAAGACCGTTCACTGCAGCTAGAAACGTGTACCATGTGATCAAAAATACAATAAGCGTGGATTTAGTACGTATAGATACGAAGTACGGCGCAGTCACGCAAAACTGCATTGTTTGCCAGCCGCTTTGATATGCACTGAAGGATCCGGATGTGTTTCGAGATAGCTGCGGCCCTGTAAGTAATAAGCCACCTTCAACGGTCCTGCATCCACTCAATGATTAGACGGATGTCATACATACAAGAAGGGAGAATGCGTGATCGAGCGAATTGTTGCTGAAGGGGTTGGTTTCTGGGTTGATGAAAGATACACCAAGCCCTCCTTTTACGATGTACTATTACTTTTCCTAAGTGGTGGTGTACTGTTGCGAGCACGCATGCATCCGCACCCAAGCACGATAAGGGATCGCGTTTCTGGTAGAGGCATTCAGAGGGCGTCTGCATTCGTGTTCTACGTAGGGCCATGGAAGCAACCAGCCCGTACCGCATATGTAGATTACTTACGAAATTTGCAACACAACAGCACACACTGCAGGCAGGTGACGTACAGAACTGTGCTCTGTCATAAGGCACCCTCCTGTTAGCGTGCCTGAATATGTAAATGTAGAATTGTAATGGCGTAAAGACGTATCATGTCAGTGAGATTATGTAGAGTGTAGATGTTATGTTATTATGTATTGTTTCCGCGTGCGTTGCGGGAAGGGTGCCATCGAATAAGCAACGGAGAAGAGTTACGTCGCATAGGTAATGTACAGTGTTAGGACAGTTAGGTGAACAATGGGCAAGTCAGAGAAAACTCTGAAATTAGATCGTTACGTTGATAACGACGGGTCTTGTCATGAACAAGAGGAATTAATTTACTTTCGTATGTCATGTATCTTTAGATAGGTGTGCAAAAGCCGACAGTCTGCTCAAGCAGAAGTAATTGAATTCACCAATATGCAACCACTAAACCACTTTGAGTAAGTACGTCACATGTTCTTGCTTTGTATTTCAGAAAGAAAACAATATAATGCCAGTTGTATGCAGCAGAATTTCGGTTTGTGGTGTCAGATGTGTGCAAATTTTGAGAATATTGGAAAAAGTTCGTTTTGTCGGATAATTGAAGCACAAAGTTTACGCTGCAGCGGAACGACAGTGAATGATGACAATTTTGTTAACGCATTTGTTAGAGTTGCTGATGTGGAAAAAAAAAACAAAAAAACTAATGCACTAGCTTCCACGTTACGCGAAATCGCCAAATGGTACGAGCGTATCTTGCTGATGTACTAATCAATCAAATGGTGCAATTCAGAAGTATGCATGTTACACTACTACACCTGTTAGCTGCCTCAGCAGATGCAATTTACAAAGTTATCATATCGTGATCAGTTGCTGGGTCAAACACTTATACACTAGGAGCTTGTACGCTTAACCTCCTTCCCCGATTTCAAATAACGCAGAAGGTCCTGCGAAGCTGGATATGAGAAATCCTTGAACATGAGGTATCGCTGGAGCTAATGTTTCAACAACTGGTCTTGTCTTCTCCAAGGCAGCATGCCTTGGAGACGTTCGCTCTAGAACCTCACAATATCGTTTATGAAGAGACGCACAACGGCGGAAAAGAGCCAACCGTCGATTAACTTGCATAAAGATGAATTCAAATCTAACAGTTATCTTCCACGTAGACCGCCACCTGCCGGATTGATAGGTTCGCCTGTTGCATGGCATGCGCAGATAAGTTTTCGTGCCTTCTTTCTTTTCCGCCGTTGTGGTCTCTTCAGATTTAACTTCTTTCTTCTCGTGTTTCGCCTTTTTAGAATGAATACTTACCAATTTCCGTTATTATAAGAGATCTCTTCGCCGATTCAGAAGTATTAAACAAATACAGTTACGGTTTGACTAAATCAGATATCGGCTACCTATTCATCCGTAGACTTTCAGTATTCTATTAAGTGTCTTAGACGGTCAGAAAATTTGGTGCAGAGGAAGCTTGATCAATCTTCTTTTTTTTCCTTTCCGGTTTATTTCGCATCTCAAGAGGGAGAACTGTTGTGAAAAATATGACAACGTACGTGAGCTTCCCACCCGCGGCGAAAATCGTCGTGTTCAAGCCGTCGTGATCTCCCGAAGCAATGTGAGGGGCACGAAACTTAATTGGATACGCGAGAACAAGAAACGAAAACGATATACGTAGCACCTTCGGTGCTACGATTGCAGTCTTCAAGGGGTTCGCATTTTGCCTCGGGCGACCAGTCCCCAAAACTGCTCAAGACGCCTCAGGTCATGTTGATTCGCGAGCTCTAATATTCCGCGAACACCGTACCAAGATGGAAGTCCCATACTCTTAGTGCTGCCACCGTTATTCACGAGCTCGTTAATTAGGCAATGCGTTAAAAACGCGGATAAAGATCGCATCACGTTGCTTTTGCTGGGAATATTTAAGGCTGGCCGGTTTGCCCTATGCAATAAACCGTGTACGCACGTCATGACATGGCCGTGGGCGAGAGCCCGCGAAAAGGATTTACCGCGCGGCACACTTTGTAGTGACACTGTAGCAAATTACTTCACACTAAGTGCTAAGATTGCTCAGTGTGTTGAGGAAGGGGATGATATGAGGCGAAGGGGTAGTCAAAGGAGACCTTTGGGGACAAGCTACGGCACTTGGTCCCATTAGTGTGCCCGCATGAGCGTTCGTGCACGACTCATCGCTTAGAGTGCATTTGGCCTCTCAATGTGAGCTATGCGATGAAGTGCAAATTCTTGGCAGGAGATTTCGGTCCGTGTGCTGGACAACAGTAAGTAAAATTACACGGGGACTGCTTTGGCGCGCATTCCCTGAAAATTACCCTTCGGAAACTTAACATTGCTCCCAGCAATAGGGATCGTCGTTCATATGTGCACATATTTTATCCAAAGGTCTACGATCACTACTCTCCCATCAGAAATGCTACGTCATGCTGATATGCCCGTACAGTTCGGTACGAGTGCTGGTACTAGAGAAACGAAATACATAATAGCTAGTGTGCTTCGCTAGGCTAGTCGGTCACACGTTTGTAAATGGGAAAAACAGCGCATAATGAGACGAAACGCAAGGACAGCGCTCGTCCTTTGTGTTCCTACGCTTGTACTTCGTCTACTTTTAGGCTGTTTTTTTTTTTTGCTGTTTACAAATGATAGATAGATGGATTACGAATATTGTTGCGGAAAAGATATGAGGAAAATTATGACAATATTTCTCAGATTATACGCTGCAGTTATAACCTGGCCTACGAGACAGCTTTGCTGACATTCCAAGTAACACGGAAGTCTACGGTAAATGCTATATCATCGATTTTGTTTATATTGATTCGTGCAACAATGCGCATAGGAGAAAGTTAGTTTACACAGAAAGTGTAAGCGACCGTGTAACGTCCAAGCAAGGCAAAAAATGTTCATGGAAAGATGTGAGGGGGGCGGGTGGGTTGATGTTACCATGGATATTCGAGTCGTCGAATACGGTATGTCACGTAAGCCAACATTCGGGCAAGGACATTTTGTCAAGACAAGTCTTCTAGACTGACTTGCACATGTGAAAAAAAAAAAAAATTCGCGGAAGTGTGAGGGTTGAAGTCATTGAGTAGCCAGGGGGGGTTGAGAGGGTTTAAACACCCGCGAAAATTTGCAATTTTGCATCTGTATTTATAAACTAACACATACAAACACACGCGCGAACATACGTAAATGTTAGATGAAGCCTCCTCCTTCGCCAACCCGAGAAAATTGCCTGCTATAGCCCTAGTTGAAAGCCCCTCCCCTTCGCCCCTCCTGCCACCAACCACAGCTGTCTGCGACTGCGGCTTGATTATTGTAAAAACCGAAGCTGTTGAATGGAAACAGTCCCTTCTTCTACTACTAGTCTGTACGCAGACAGTATTCTGGTTGACAAGTACTTTTCTCACGATGTGTTTACAAGCGTTACTTTATTTATTGATTTATTTATTACGTTATGGATTAACGCTCATTGGGTCCTGCCTTTTTATCACATTATCGTAGGTTTTCTCGACTACTGGCTTACCACTGCGCTCTCCTTTAATTTCCCTCCTTCTCAATCTTCTCTTTCCGCCCACGAGATTAGGTGCGCCATCTAGCGTTTCTTGATGCGCCTATGCTCTGCGGTCACTTCTCTATCGTATTGTTAGGTGGCGCCACAAGTTGTTGCATTGCTCCCTAGAGTTACTCGATGGCACACAGAGTCACTTCTGCTAATACCTGAAATAGTAATACGTGCTGGGTTACAAGGTTTCGTTATGAATATTACCAGCAATCATTACAGCATAATCTGCCCCACATTTTAAATAAGTATCAAGGTATAACGAGTTCGTCACCGAAGGAACTACACATGCATTTTGTAAACATAAAAATATTGAGCGTATTTTTTATCGCTTTTCACGGTCACTTATCAGGGCCAATTGTGTTGCTTTCTTGAAACCCTTGCATGTATTTCTCCTGAAGAATCGAATATCTTTTCTCTTAGCCTTTATATTATTTCGGTCTTGTCTTGTGAATATATGAAAATAATTTATTTATTTGAGTGTCCAACAATGTTACTACTTTTTCATGCAACCACGATGTATGCCTTGTGACGGACCACCGGCCCAGTCAAACTGTTTTTCAAACAGCTTTTAGACAATCGTATCCCCCAGAACTCTTGTATTTCGGGAAATAAATCTGTATTGTATTGTACTGTATTATTGTATTGTGTTTTATTGTATTGTATTGTATTATTGTATTGTGTTGTATTGAAATGTATTGTATTGTAATGTATTGTATTATATTGTATTGTATTGTATGTATTGTATTGTATTGTATTGTATTGTATTGTATTGTATTGTATAGCGAATCTTCATAGTGGTTAATAGAAATTACCGCTCACTATACACTTGGGGTTCGCGTTCAGGGGTAACAAAGCGCACGCTATGGTCACATACTTAAATGCTTGCAAAAGGAACGCCCCCGTGCCCTATCGCAAATTGAAAGCACCTACAAACAATAAATAGCTGGCAATGTTCGCTGCGTGCATATGACGAAAGATGCCGCAGAAACCGCTCCATTTCGCACAAAACTTAGGCCTTCAAACGCCTATACAATATGCACCAAGCAATACGTCTGCATTTCGGGCCCTGTAAAAAAAAAGTTGCCCGTTAATAAAACAGAGCTTTTTCTTGAGCGTTCAATATTCAAGGGGAGGGAGCAATTACTTTTCGAAATATCATTCTTAATAGAACAGGCAGTCGATTAACAACAACGAAGTATGACCTTTACAACTTCGTGGCAAAGATATAACGTCGTACCGACAGAGGTGCCATTTGCTGGCGCTTCCGAGGATGACAAGATGTGGTACTTTACACATGACTCATGCCATTGCGCACATTATTTCCGGACAGTGCTCCCAGCGATATTATTATTTATCAAAAGCAATAAATTAAACAATTGCTTTTGTATTTTGGAAACACTCTAATAGCTGTTATCAGTGTAGCATTAGAGTAGTAAAGTTGGTGTTGAATTGCTGTTTTCAGATTTTCAGATTTTCGGCACCTAACCCAAGATATTGAGTTGTATTTAAAATGTTTGTAATAAAGGATATCACATTGTTCTTTCCCACAAACTCAACCAGTTTTAATTATATTAGTTCTGTGGTTTTCTAAACAGCATACTTGTACGTTTATATCATACTTTAATCTGAGATGGTTATTTGATAACGCTTACTTACTGATACCACATTAAACCCCACAATATTTTTAGCTTCGTTGTTTCATCAAAAAGAAGGTCGTACAATTTCGCCTCTAAGAACATGCATGTATCCACATCCGCAGCCTTAAAAGGCAGGCTTCTGCCCTGAACAGCAGGATAATTGATGCTGCTGATATTCACACTATACACTACAATGAAGTCGACATATTAATTTGTTTTATTTCCGCTTGCCACGTTGATCGCGCGTCTGGCTCTCATTTTCCTTGCTTCTCTTCAGTTCGATCTTATGACTCACCGCAAAGACAACCAGCACTGCGAAGACAAACGCCAGACACGAGAACATCCAGACATCGACGCCCTGCATAGCGCAAAAAAGCACGCGGTTGCTTCATGAAATGAAAGTACATAGACGCCTAAAGCGTAAGAAGCACAGTCGACATGGCAACAGACAACGCAGTAGCTGCACTCTGTGACAACTAACCGTAATCCAACAAAACGCCCTCTACCCGAAACTATTCTTGGAGTTCTGTGATTGCAGCCCAGTGCCACATTTACGCTGAAAAAATAAATTGCTTCAATAATATCCTCTTGGACAATTTTCACACTGAGGACTTGCTTGAGAAATACCCTTCTTTAATACCACCGTAAGTGCTCGTTATGAGAATCTTTATTAACATCCTCTGTGTAATAATGTCACAACCACTACTCACCTAATATATGTTCATTACAGTAATCCATTATTGCGTACACTAAGACATAACCACTGGGATTAGTGGCGGGCAGTCACAGAAACTACGACTACAGTCGGGCACAACTTTTAAGAAAAAAAAACATCTGTTCTGCTTAGAGCCACTGTTGTCCCTCCCAAAAAGAACTTCTATAAATGATGCATCCAATAGCGGTTACCCATTTTCGTGACGTCACGCATTTCTAGAGAGTTTCAGATAGTTGACTTTGCAATAAAGAGACACACTTTTGTCGCTGGTTTTAGGTCGGAAACATGAACGCCCGGTAAACTCGTCAGTGATCCTGACATCGATGCTCAGCCAAACGAAAGGTTTGGGCAGTAACGACGAACATTTAACCATTAATATGCGTAGTATTTGCATTAGCCGAGAAAAAGTGCTTACGGTTCGAGAGAAAACCAGCTAGCACGAACGCCTTTCACAGGTGAAAGGCGCTACGACGCTATGGGCGCAGCTTACGTTTTTCTAGGACCTTATCGCTGTTTACAAACACAGGTCCTGGATGACTTCCGGTTTTGTCCACCGACGTCGCATACTAATATTGGCGAGGAAGAAAAGCCTTGGCGAGTAGCCAGGCGACTATAAACACTTTTCTCTACGTTTTTAGCAAAATATCTCAAATAAGTATACTTCTACTTTTCCCTTTCCCCATTAAAAGCTCCCCAGACCGCAAACAAGCACGCTCCGCATCCTCCAGACAGGGTCTTACCCCTCTAGGGGCTTTCTGAGCATGCTTCATCCAGATAATGATCCATTTTGCCCAGTTTGTGGTGAATTTTGCTCTTTGAGTCACATGCTCTTGCAGTGCCCTGCGTTACAGGATTTTAAAATAGAAGCTGGACGACGGCAATCACAGACCCCGGACAAGGCGTCCAGCTTCAGGCTGTCGAGAGGGCCTGTGAATAAGCGGAGAGGCACGGCTTCTCTGTTCCGACACGGGACTAGCCAACGGCTGGGTGGGGACCTAAGCTAGTTCGGCCTGCTGCCTCGCCTCTCAGGACCACAATAAAGTTGTTTGTCTGTCTGTTTGTCTAAGCTACACACAAGGTTACAAGAGGTGCTCTTGAACTTTACGCACCCTCCTTTCATTCGAAAACGTAAAAAGAGATTTTCCTTATTCTGAGACAACTTAAAAACACGGTCTCCACTTTGCTGTTAGAGAATAAATGAAACTACCGGAAGTTTATTGGGCTAGAACGCTTGCTGCTACTACCGCAATCTTGAAACCGTCTTGAGCTTGGACACACCCTTTCGCCTATAGCACAACACTGGACGCGGTAAAACACCTTACGCTCTACCATATATATCTCGCACTTACAGAAGAAGAAGCACTCTCAAAGGAATCATAACGTTTCTTACGCCTTAAGCCCCAACCGCATGCACGCGATTTTCGAGCGACGGCGACGAGCGACAGCGACAAACGGGCTCCATGGCGATGTCGCGTCGCGACGGGAGCACCCACATGTTCGCGACAAAGTGTCATGGTTGCTAGATTTAAAACTATTGCGTGCACGCAGGTAAATTGCAAAAAAGAATTACAGAGTAGATGAATGGCAGCATGTCAAATTTATTATTGACTTGTGTGAGATAAGGAAGTCAGAGCAGCGTTACGGGATTTTCTTTTTTTGCAATGTTTTGTTTAACTGCGACAGTAGTATCTACTGTGACCTGAGGGGGCGCCTGGAAGCGCACGCTATCTATCTACTACGCATCTACGACGTCTACGACGCTACGACGCACCTTAAACTGACATTGCAGCAAGCTACCATCATTGCAGCAAGCTACCACCGAAACATCAAAACGAGCCGTCGATCAATATTAACGACAAAATACGGCCGCTGCCTCGCTCTCCACATGAGATGGGGTTGCAAAGAAGGTAGGCTATAACTTGCATTCATTGAACTACGCGCCGATTGGAAGCATCAAGAGCAAATTGCAACCGAAGCGAGGATCGGTGATGCTGCCATGTTGCCGGAAATCGTCACGCTCACTTCCGGGCGACAAGCGATTTTTTCTAGTTTTCCAGAAAGCTGCGACGCGACAAGCGACGGCGATGGATGGCCCTCCGCGACAGCAAATCATGTCGCTCGTCGCTGTCGCTCGTCGCCGTCGCCCGAAAATCGCGTGCATGCGGTTGGGGCTTTACCGTGAGCCCTGTGCTGTTGTGCATGGGGGCAGGGTCCGGCGGAGCTGACTGATCTGTGCGCAGAGAGCGAGCAGTAGCATGCAGCAGAGGCTTAGACGTTCGCCCAGACCACGTAGCCATTGACCCGACCAAGAGAGCGCCACCAGAAGTCCGCTGGGAGCGTACGCTTGCAGTAGCTGCGCAGGCGTCGCGTGAGTTGCAGGCGGAGTCCTAGACCTCCGGGAACCTTGAGAACTGCGAGTGCAGGCATGTACAGATGTAGCGTCAGCCTTGCAGAAGCAAGGACATGTGACCGATAGCGCGTCTTCTAATTGATTGATGCGTAACCAATTAGACGACGAGCGCACGTAATTTACATTTATTTCTTTATTTATTTATTTTTATATAATACAGCACCTTTGTGTCTGTATCGGTTACCGCTAAGACCGTCTATGTACGCCACCCAGTCTGGCACTCGCTGGCACATATGGCACGCGCTCGAGCACTTCCGGTGCGCAAGCAATAAACATCACTGCATCAGTTCTTCCATGGCCACTGTACGTGTCGGTCTCGTTGCGTACATGGTGTCAGAAGTGGCTAGATCACCACGCTAGAAAATGACTGAACTTCCGCCCCCAGAGCCGTTACGTTTCGGGGATAATGTGGCGGAGAACTGGATTCGGTTCAAGCAGCGAGTCGAGCTGTAATTCACCGCCACAGAATCCTCGGAACCGGGAAAGCAACGCAGCCCCGCCCAGAAAGCCGCCATCTTGCTTCACCTGGCGGGCCAAGAGGCGATCGATGTTTATAACACTTTCGACCTCACTGGAGAAGAAAAGCAGGACTACGACAAGTTAGTCCAAGCATTCGAGGCTTACTGCTTACCTCAGAGCAACGAAACGTTCGAGCGCTACGTGTTCCGGAGCCGCACGCAGACCGAAGGTGAGCCTTTCGAGCAGTTCTATCGGGACCTGCAACTGAAATCGAAGAGCTGCAACTTTGAGAACCTCCGGGAGTCGATGCTGCGTGACCAAATAGTGTACGGCACATCTAGTAAAGCGTTGAGAGAAAAGCTTCTAGCCAAAAAAGACTTGACGCTCAGCACAGCTGTTGAGTGGGCCAAGGCTGAGGAAATCGCTGCCGCACAAACCAAAGCGTGGAGTGAAACCAAGGACGCAGTGACGCAAGACAAAAAGAAGTACCAGCAACACAGGAAGAACTCGCTAGGGCACAGCAAAGAGAGACATCAAGGAAAGAAATGCGGCTACTGCGACCGCTCGCGTAGGCCTCGAGAGTGTCCAGCATATGGGAAATATTGTGCTAGATGCGTAAAGCAGAATCATTTCGCAGTTTGCTGCAAAGCAAGAGCAACGCATGTGAACGACATCGCCGAGCGGGATGACGACGACGATGACGACGCCTTTACTGTGCTGCACATATCTACGGCATGTAAGAAAGCGAGCACGGCCGATCGGCGCGACTGGGTGGCGTACATAGACGGTCTTAGCGGTAACCGATACAACATCTATATTCTAATTAATACAAGTAACACCCCCTATACTTTCCTTGGCATTGCTGTCTGTTAGTTCTCATTAATTACATGTGGTAGGTCGTTTCTCCGCAGAATGACGAATAATGTCGTGGTGGGTGCTTCCCAACTTCACAAAAATTATGATTTGTGGCGTAGTGGGTACGTTGCTAGTTTACTTATATTAGTAGCGACAAGAGAGTTTGTAACGGGCTCTAAAAATGCCGCTCTTCTAGCTTTCGCTGTGTCTGTGCTGCGCTTTCCGCGCAGGCCTGGCGTTTTTTTTATTTTTCTTTGTGGCCTTTATTCATATATACATGCATTACACATCCGGAACATGACGGCTACAGCAATGGCGATGGCAGAATCCAGCTGACAGTGTCCATAAAATTGCTATCGCAATAAAAATTGTTTGCTCTGTCGTCTAAATTGATGACTCAGACAACGAAGATCGCTTTCGGTATGTGGGCCGGTAACAGTTAAGGCGTTGCTGCAAAGGTGTCTCTCGCCTCCTAAGTTTCGTGAAAAGGCGACCTACGACTACGGTATATCTCTGTTGCGGGTGCCGTGGCCTGGTCTTGGCCGTGAGTCTAAGACCAGGCCACGGCACCCGCAATCTCACTCTCATTAAAGAGGCACGTGAACTCTCTTTGGACGTCATCATACTATCGTGGGATAGTTGTGGAATCCAAAAGAGAGTTAACGTGTCTCTTTAAAGAGTGTCATGTACGTGGCATCCTCTCTTTTTGTGAGAGTGTAGAATAGCAAACCAAACGCTAGTTTCGTTGACCCCTCTCCCTTTCCCCTCCTTACTTTCTCTCTCTCTATTGGCAGTCCTTGCAGATATTCTCGCTGTAGCGAACAATAGACGTCATTAAAAGGTGAATTTCTGCGCGTCTCACATGTATATTACCAGTTCCGAGAGCAAGTATTCAAACTCAGACGCAGTTAGTCTCCATCAGAGGTTCACAATGGCGACCAAATCTAATCAGATAATCCCGCCACTGTTGTGAAGCCCGTTAACAAGACGCCTGTCAGCATCGTAATTACCGTCGCCTTTTTGTTCCCGTAAGCACGGCCAGTGTTTGCTAAAGAAGCGAGGTGCCGCAGATTGGTCTCCCCTCTCGCAAGACAAAGACGCCTTTGAAATTACAGGTGTTCTTGTCGCTTTTATTACGAGCCGCGCGCTGCTAATGGAACGCTTTCTCATTGAGGCTACCCAGCGAACGAGACAGGAATAACTACTAACAGGAATAACTAGCGGTAGCCTTGTGTCTACTTGTACGTGTCTTATTTTGCGCTGTGTTAACTATGCAGCACTGCGTAACATGTACATTAGCGTTGGTGCCAAGTATGCACTGTTGCACCCACTTTGTTGCCGGTTATAACTCGTTGGCTTTTGACAGTTTCCTTGATTCAGCACTCCATCTCGTTCTCCAACTTTCTCTGGTTTTGAATTCCTACTAGCAAAAAAGAAAACAATCCCGGAACATTGCCTTTAACAAAGAGAATCTACCGTTTCACATTTTTCCTGATTGAAGAACACGTGTAGATTCAGGGAAAGGAGCTGCGAACCGTTTCTCATTATTTCTTAACTTTTTTCTTTTATCTTTTTAAAGACGATATTAAAGACGACAGTCTTTCTTGGGGAACTTAAAAGCAGAAACTTTGGTCTATCTTTTCGTCTTTCTGTTTGTCTGTCGCCCGACTCAGCCACCCGGCCAAAGTTTAACCACTTGCTGAACGCCCAGTCATGAACTGGTAGCGCCTTTCATTCTTGTGAACATTGTCAATCAAAAAGCAAATGTTACGCATATCTGAGGCGCACCATCAATACGTAAGTATTAGGTGGTGTGTTCCTTTATTATAAAATACATAGATACGTAATTCTAAAGACCCTAGTGTTTCTTAGGCTGCGCTGAAAATGCTAGTGTTTTTGGGCTGTGCTGCAAATGCGACGCTATGAGCCAGATGCGGCGATTCAACATACAGGAGGACTCATGTAGTACGGCCGGCAGAAGATTATCGTCTTTCGACGGCATTTGCAGCGATGCAAGCACATACGCGGCCAATTTTTTGTATAGCCTTCCTGCATACGTGTCCTCAAGGACAAGGCGCGGAATTTTAGAAAAAATTACACCATCTCCCACTAAAGGGAACCATGTGGGGAGGCGAAGCAGCGCATGGGTCGATTTAAAGTTCCGTTCATCACGGGCACCTTGCCCGACGTTAACGCGTCCTTGGAAGTGGAGCACACCATGAATATACTGTGGTTTCTGTTGCTGTTACTCGTCCCGAACTCTTGTTGGAGCACGCCACGCGGTTTCATCATGCGTCTGCAGAATCTCGTTCCCGACGCCATCCCGTGATTGCTGAGAGAGTGTAATGGGGAGAGGCCACAGCGTCTTACCCAGCCCTCTGCATAGGCCCGAACGAACGCGCTAGAGCGTGCCAGCACACATGGTGTTGTTTGCGTTACGCCAAGCTAGGAGAGCATACGGCAGCCTGGGTACCTAAAGTGCTCTGCACGTGTCATCATCAAGGCGGTCGAAGAACAAAAGGAAGAAGACTTCTCCTTGGCGCGAGCGCGTGCTCAGATGGCTATGCTAGGTGGTAGAAAGAGGACGGTCGCCAATGGAACTACGGACACAGCCCCGAGCAAAAGTTGCTTTGCATCTAAATGTGTTTCTGCAGGATTGGAAGAATATTTGTATTACACAGCTGAGTGTGCTCAGCGGACATGACACTACCTCCCACTTCGTATAACTTTCAGGACACCGCCTGTCAGGTTACATCCTTTAAACTCCTTGATATTTCATCAGAACGGCGTAGTCAGCTTCCGTGTGAGGCAACGCCAGCTGTAGTCCTACATATAGCCTTGTACCACGGGCTTTCTTGCTTTTCGACATAGGAGTTGCGACATCTCTGACCTTTTTAAGCTTAGAATATCACGACGCCTCTTTGTACACCGACGCTATGCAGACAGTTAACCATTAGTTGACTTTGCCGCTTGCGCATGAATCTTGGTAGAGAATAAGGACTGTCATCTTCTGCCTTCAGCATAACATTTATCTCCCCCTCTCGCCCTAGCTAATGTTAACGTAGAAGCTTCAATCTCGTTACGCTCTTAATCAGGTTCCGGGTAAAGGGCTTGCTGTAGCCCGCAACTAGACGTAGAAGGTCTTGTTTCCTGGTTATATGCGGCACTTCACGGAGAAAGAGAAAAAGATAAAGGAAAAACAGGGAGCTTAACCAGAGAAAGTGTTCGGTTTGCTACGTTGTACTTGGGAAGGAAAAGGAGATGTAAAAGAATGAAATAGAAGAGTCTGTGACGGCATTACAATGTCATGACTACAACACCGTCCAAGTACTACACACCAACGATGTCTGTGAACAGTCACTATTTGACATTCAGTCTGCTTTCTAGGAGAAACCGCAACAATGCCCTCAGAGGGGATCGCGTTGGAGACCGGGTAAGCCAGGGTCCTAGGATTTAGTTCTTTGTGACAGGGCGGTTGTCCAGTTGACCGGGTGCTGCTGAGAGCTGAAGCTCTTTCGGAGCTGAAGCGGCGGCTCTCACAAACATGATTGATTGAGACTGTACACCTGGAATGAATGCGATGTTGTTTTCTTTTCGTTCCTCACGAAACTCTCCGAAACACACAGCACTCATTCACTTGGCAGAAAGCATGTACACCTTCTAACAGATATATTGCGGCTGCAGTTGCCTCGAACTGCTTCTCTTTTTTTTAACCCTTCCGGCCCTAGCGATGTCAATTGACATCACCACACAACATTTCCCCTAGCACCCCGGAAATGAAACCAAAACTGCTCATTCTTGGGGGAATACTTCTTCAATGATCCCTACTGCAATTGACATCAAAATTGCGGCATGTTTGCGGATCTGGAAACCACAAAGAAGAGGTTTGACCGAAGTCTTGAGCAATGAATCAATAAGAAAAGTCACAGTTTCGCCGCAAGGGCGAAGCAATGAATGCGACAGCAAGAAATTAATGCTATACGAAGTGAGGCTCGCCAATGGATACTCTCAGTTTGAACAGCGCTCTTGTTGCAAAGGCGGCCGAAGCAGCGAAGGAAACTAGCGTGCTTCAAGTGTCGAGCTGTGACACTGGATAGTTCGCGCTCATCTTCTGTTTGTTCGTTTAGCAGCGTCCCTTGAGCTCGAGTGACTTTCGTACGCTCCGTAACATGAGCGCGGACATCACGGTGAAAGACTGAAACATTCCTCTTCCCCTCACCACGAGAAAACCGCGCGAGCAGACAGCGGAAGGGCAAGGTTCTCCCTGCGCAAATATAAGAAGCGAGTGAGCTCGCCGACGACTTTTAAATGCGCCCGTCGCGCTCCTAGCGCCATCTCGCTGGTAATGAAGAAACGCTTATTATCGCCTGCCGTCTCTGAGTCTGTCCAGCGGAAAAGGGTGTGTATATAAAGCTCGCCGTTAGCTACGAGAGGGATCTGCGTTTCGTGGCGTAGTGGATAGCGCCGCTCGCTGCGGAGCCAGAGGTCCCCGGTTCGATTCCGCGCTTCGGAAGCATTTTTCTGAATTATTTTTCTTTGGGGCTTTTATATATATATACATACTTATACATATACGGTGCATGACGGTGGCGACGGCGACGGCAAAATCCAGCCGAGGCTGTCCATATAATTGCTATCGCAATAAAAAATAAATAAATAAGAATAAGACGTTCGGTAACACATTAATTTCATTATGCTAATTTCTAGTTAGGATGAGAAGTCTGGGCTGAACGTACAGATAATTATTGCACTCGTTCTTTTATATGTTTGATTGTCTTTTGTGTTAAATCATTATATACAACTTTAAAACGTCATATCAACCATTCTTGGCCAATCCCCCAGCGTGGGTATGAGCCATGTGTAGAGGCACATCACCATCATCATCATCATCATCATCATGGGCGACGCCGAGACTGGTCAGCTGAGGCGGGTAAGCGCCATTTTCAGGGCGACGTACCAAAGCTATTTCAAGGAGTATCACAATGACAAATAAGACGCTGGTTCAGATTTTGCTTACGCTAGTGAGTAGCAGGGATAAATTTTTCTCATTTTTCTCATTTCACAAGCACTGATACCCTGATGACATAATTTGACTCCATGTTAATTAATCCATAAATACTTGCACCACTGGCTCAATTTTTCGTTTGTGGTCTTCTGAGGTCCTAACTATTAAGAAAACATGCACAAAAAACGTCTCCGACCAAAATAAAATATCCAGGGCTGAAGGTGTTGAGCTACTCATATAAATGGTTCCTATCGTCTCAATATTTTTTCTCAGCATCGTCAGTTGATGTAGGTCCGTCGTTGATCAAAACGAGTGTCTGTTTTGTTTTTTGCTATCATTCGCCTCGGCCCATTCGTACTAGAATTAACGTCAGCAGTTCCCGTAGGGTCCATAACTTAATAAGGTCGAAGTCTGGGTCAGTTGGTACATGACGCTGAGGCAAAAACCAGTCAAAAAGACGCCGGACAAGGGGAAGAAGTGACAGTTGTGTGTGTCACTTCTTCCCCTTGTCCGGCATCTTTCTGACTGGTTTTTGCCTCAGGGTCCATAACTGTTGAGGCACTAATACCCTTGTTACACAGGCAAGCTAACCGCAGTTACGACCAACCACGGTTGACCGCGTTGAACCATGGTTAGCGCCGACCACGGTTCGCCGATGTTACACAGCGCACAAGCGTCCTCGGTTAAAGCGGACTTGCTTTGGCGTGAATGGCTCTGCGTCAGGCGGCAGTCCGGCGTTCCACTCGGCTGTTATTGCCGCGTCCACTTTCGCATTCCTTGAGGTGCTCCGTAGATGATGCAAATTGTTTTCCCAAAGCCTAATCAGGCTTTCCGTGGTTCTTGCAGTCCAATTCGTTTTTCACGAACGCTCGCCGGCGTGCACACGTCCTCCATGGAGGCCGCCATTTTCTCGGTTAACTGTCAAACCGAGGTTATGCTAGCCACCATACCGAGGTGGCCAAGCTCGGTGTGGTGCAACCGCGGTTAGCGGCATAACCACGGTTTCGTATACCGTGTAACATGAGCGAACCGCAGGTTATGCGTAACCGCGGTTACACTAATTTGACTCCTGCCATCCGGGCTGCATGGACATCTGGTGCACAGCCTCCCCCAACGACATGCCCCTTCTGCGTTGCTCCAGCCACAGAGGCAACGATCGATCACCTACTTGGGACCTGTCCGGGCCTTCACAAGGCTCGCTCCCGCCACCTACGAGGCCTTGACTACCGCCCCGGTCGACCACCCGACTTAACGCGCTGGACGCACGGGCCGTTGCATCGACCGCTCCTGGCCTTTATCAGCGAAACTGAACTCTTTCCTTTTATTTAACTTATGCCGTAGGGCATACTGGCGCCAATAGAAAAAAAGTTACACTAATCGAGGTTTAGGCAGTCTGTGTAACAAGGGTATAAGTCGATAACATTTATCACACGTTCATCACCACACACGCGAGTGTCGGGCCTAGCATGTCGGACGGTAATCACTGCTGAGTGCGGTGAATTCTCGTGGCGAATCGGTTCATCCATCTTCGCCATGCTGCCGGCCTTTTCCGCGAGCGAATCTCGACGAACGCTTCATTCTCCCTGTCATCTATCACGCGCCATTTCTTTCTCTTTTTCTTTTTGTCGTTGCTTTGTTCCACGCGGCTACAGCACCACGCGTGAAGAATGGGCGGTCAATCAGAAAGAAAATTTCGGCAGATCCCCCGTAGCGTGGGAATCGATGTAATGCGAAGCATATGCGGCGGGAAGGTGACTGTGGCGTAATTTCTTGCATTGAGCGAGACGTTACGAAATGACGCTAAACATAGGCGCAAATGGTATTGCGCACATACATGTTGAAGAGTCCTAGATGTGTTATATAACCAGTTGTTTACAGTTGCGTAAAGATGCCAACAGCAACACAGGTATTAGCAACACCAGACGCGGTAAGCCGATATGCAGTGTTTATACTCGTCCGTTATGATGCAGAACGCACGCACGTTTTTCGAAGCCGTGTGCGTGTGTGGAAGGGGTTGTTTACAGTTCTCACGTAGATGGTGGCGAGCGCAATGTCTTTGTTATTGTGATTTATGTGCACAACGCAGACCTCGGCGATTCCGCTGCTTGTCTGTGTCTGTGTTCTGTGTCTGGAGGCCGGCGAAGTGGGGATGCGGCCTACGTGGAAGTTGCGCATCGCCGTGTTATTATATGTGCCCACGCCTCCGCACCTGCAATGAAGCCGCTTGCTGTGGACGACACAGTGGGCTTATCACTCCAGGTTTCAGAAAGTGCTAACACGCCAGTTTCTTCGAGCAGAGCGTCTTTTTAAGGTCGCGCACGTGCGCGTGCATTAACCTGACATGACGCCTGTATCGTAGGAGTACATATGCAGTGTTTATTGCTTTGCTATAAACTTAGATAGCCAGCACCACAACCACAATTGGCATTGCACCGACATTACGCCTGCATAAGGTGTTTTTTCAAAGTAGTTTCTAGACCCGGCGTGGCACTGTGTTACAATACCTGACTGCTACGCAGAATGCTTATTTTCGATTCCTGCTGGGATCCTAATTTTTATTCTTTGCACACGTCGGGTCAACGCTGCCGATATCAGTTTTTCTTAACGCTCTCGCATTTAAGTTACTAATGTCTGTTCTCGCCGTTCCTGGGTAGATATAAACTGTCAATCACCTATGGCGCGTACCCGTACACCACGGCCCGTGGTAAACGGGTATGTGCCACACGTGTCTGGAGCAAAGTGTTTGACGACGTACGGACAGAATTTTCATGTTATTCATTTCACGACCAGACAGTCATATTCGTCAAATCTTCTTACCCTCTCATGCCAACTTTGGTCTACACCAAGTTAAGGAGACGACCAGCTGAGCGCCCAGACGTAGGCGGCTAGATAGATAGATAGATAGATAGATAGATAGATAGATAGACAGATAGATAGATAGATAGATAGATAGATAGATAGATAGATAGATAGATAGATAGATAGATAGATAGATAGATAGATAGATAGATAGATAGATAGATAGATAGATAGATAGATAGATAGATAGATAGATAGATAGATAGATAGATAGATGGGGGGTCTAATGAAACTCTGCACAATTATATAAACGAAAGTGGAATTTGACGTTGCCTGTAGTAACTAAGGCATAAATTTGAAGAAATTAACGTAGACGAAAAGTGGTCTTTTCGTCCACCTCAATTTCTTCCCA
The DNA here is from genome assembly GCF_013339695.2 of Rhipicephalus sanguineus. Classification (NCBI taxonomy): domain Eukaryota; kingdom Metazoa; phylum Arthropoda; class Arachnida; order Ixodida; family Ixodidae; genus Rhipicephalus; species Rhipicephalus sanguineus. The sequence continues at coordinate 12,671 of NW_023615589.1, read as the reverse complement.
TTTACGTCATAGTTACTGCAACATCAGAGGCACTTCTCTTGGCTTTAATGTCGTTCGTTCTAAGCAATGTGTCTAACAAAGAAAAACGAGCCCCTGAATTCTACTTATTTCGTTCATTCATACGGAGGGTCTCGTTCTGGCAGATTTGATGCTTTTAGGTAGCATGCGAGGGCATATTGGTCAGCTGCAAGCTCGTAGGAACATCACGCGCTACAAGTGGCGCTGACTAACTGTCCCCAGGTTTAAATGCACAGATATACCCCATAAAGTCTACGGGAAGACGGCTGTCGCCTTAGGTCAACTGGTACAGCATCGGACGCATTATTCGAAGGCTCAGGCTCAGTCCCTGCCGGCGGCAAGTTTTTTTCGACCACTTTATTTAATTCACATTTATATCCTAACTATTCCCGATAACATCCCCAATAATTTCTCGTTCTGGCAGATTTGATGCTTTTAGGTAGCATGCGAGGGCATATTGGGTCAGCTGCAAGCTCGTAGGACATCACGCGCTACAAGCGGCGCTGGTACAGCATCGGACGCATTATTCGAAGGCTCAGGCTCAGTCCCTGCCGGCGCAAGTTTTTTCGACCACTTTACTTAATTCACATTTATATCCTAACTATTCCCGATAACATCCCCAATAATTTCTCGTTCTGGCAGATTTGATGCTTTTAGGTAGCATGCGAGGGCATATTGGTCAGCTGCAAGCTCGTAGGAACATCACGCGCTACAAGCGGCGCTGACTAACTGTCCCCAGGTTTAAATGCACAGATATACCCCATAAAGTCTACGGGAAGACGGCTGTCGCCTAGGTCAACTGGTACAGCATCGGACGCATTATCGAAGGCTCAGGCTCAGTCCCTGCCGGCGGCAAGTTTTTTTCGACCACTTTACTTAATTCACATTTATATCCTAACTATTCCCGATAACATCCCCAATAATTTCTCTGGCTTGATTGCCTGTTGGGTCTCACTAAGGTTGTGTCTAAGTAAGAAAACAAGCCCCTGAATTCAGCTTCTTTAGTTCAACTATAAACGTCGTCTCTTCACTATCCCAGACAACCAATGACATTTTGTTGAGAAACGCGACCTTAGGCGTGGCGAGAATAATGCGCATACAGAGCTCGTTACATGCGGCGGGGTCTGATGTTTGTGATTCTGTAATGGAGAAAGAACTTATATGAATAAATCTTGAAGCTGTCAGGTAGTTGGGAGGTGGAGAAAGAGGAAAGGAAGGGAGAACAGTGTTGTTAACCTACTGAAACTTTTACTATCCCATGTCCTTCCAATAGTTCTATATAGGTCCTTGCAGAATTCGTATATTTCATACAGATTTGTCATAGTATATTTCCGCAAGGATCTTGTCGAGACATATATGGAATTATTGTATTGACCTACAGAACACTTCAGTAGGGTTCGCTCTATTGTGGTTGAGAAACAGGTGCTGCATGAACAAAGGTCAGAGAAACCGTATGCAGAAGTACAAAAACTATTGAAAAAGCGTGCCTAAATTCACCGTACGAGCGCGAGGCAAGCCGTAGGCGAGGATGCCAGAATAATTTCGACCATTTGGCGTCTTTAAAAACATTGCAGGACGTTGTAATGACATTGATTTCATTAACCAATACCTTATTCTAATAGCAAGGATGTTTCTGCGCCGTATTTCCATCAAAATGACGCAAACGCCATAGCCACTAAGCCTAGACTTAAGGACAGAAAGTAATCACTGACGAAAATGTGCAACAAAGTTTCACCTGACAACTCATTAATTAGCACTCCGGTTAGCATATCCTCTGTGAAGAATGCGCTTGATTATATGTGTTCTTGACATAATTTATTCACAGGGAACTAGGAGTCATTGAGGAAAATGCCCTTATATCTAGCGACTGTTCTTAACATGCGTCAGTAATGGCCCACTCACTGGTCGCTTTAATGAACACGGTATTTGTCCTCTGATCTAGAGAGAGAGAGAGAGAGAGAAAAATGTAATGCGGAAAGGCAGGGAGGTTAACCAGAAAACATATCTGGTTTGCTACCCTGCACTGGGGAAGCGTGAAAGACCAGTGATGTGAAACTTTATCGGCTTCCTACTCTTTGCAGAACTTTCGTAACAGGTATGACATAGCCCTTTTATTCCTTGTGCCAGAATACACAGTGTTTCTCAACGTTCCAGGAGTCACTATTCGGAAGGGCTGCGCAAGATGGGCATCCTCAAGAGTGCCCTCAAGCGATGCTTACACAAAAGGACCTAGTCTATCTCACTCTACGCGGAAAGATCCTGGCCGTTCCACGTGCCCTTCTAGTGTCGACAGAGGGCACCTTGTTCATTCATGTCTGACGGGCGTATCACGTGGGTCAATACGTCACAGCCGTGAAGAAAGAGGCACACGTGGTAGACAAGTAATATCACTCCATTAGGAAACTGTCTGAGTCACCTATAGCACTGTCTATCATGTATCTCTCGCTATCGGCAGACTGAACGAAGATTTCTTCGTAAGCGTGTGATGTGTAACGCGTGTGTCGGTGTATATCGCTAGAGACTAAGAAAGGCGAGACCCCCACGAAGCGTCTATGTAAAGAAAGGCACAGTTATGTTTTTGTAAGCCTCCGAGCTGCCTGGAGACCTGTTTGTCAGAAGGCACAAGAAGCAAGCTTGTCGTTCAACAGCGCTGAGGGTGCACCAGTGATGTGCATTAGTAATTGCTGGCGTCAAGAGACTAATATCATTTGTCTGAGATGAAGAACCGTGGCGTATGTCAGCGAGGAAACAGAAAGACGTCAAAAACAAATAGTAAAACAGAACCGGCAGTTAGGATCACGCAAGCAAACAAGTGAAAAAAAATTTGCAGTGGCTTAGCTCGGCTATGCCAGGATATACGTAGCGTTAGCAAAGGTTCAACTGATTATTCTGAGCTTTCCAGATTGTCTAGGATTAGCTTGATGGTCATGCTTACTGCTGCTCCAATGACACACATTCAACCACATCGTTCAGAACCGGTAGACCTGGCGGCATGGCCGGGTAACGATACCCATTCCCATTGGTAACGCTAAAGAGCGGAATGTTCTGCTTAACGAGAAAGTTCTTGCACGTTGTACAAACCGCACCACGGTTTCACTCCACTCAGGCGCCGCCACTAAACTCAACGTTTCGCGCATGGCACTACTTAGCGGCGTCAAGTCTTTCATGTGCCATCGTCTTTTACACACGTCGCACACGTATCCAAACGGATTCTTCACGAAGTCCGTCTCGAAGGTCCGAGTCGCACTGGCGCTTTCGCTAAGTTTCACAGTATAGGCAGTCGATCGGCAAGCCTTGACGTCATCGACGGCGTCTTGTTACTGCTGCAGAGGTGGTCGGGGACGTCGCTCAGCATCCTGGCGACGCCGCTTTGCTAGACGCTCCTCCCTTTCCTTCAGTGTCTCCGCAGCACGTTTAGCCTTCCTCTGTTCATTCTTCATAGGCTGAACCGCTAATTGTCAGGCAACTACTTCGGGATCCGATGACATAAGCTTCTCGGCCCTTCTGCGCCGTTGAGGAGCATTTGCGATCTCCTTCTCCATGGCGTTACCCACCTGCAAACTCCAGTCAGAGGCGCTATCAAGTGGCACCAGCGCATTGTCAGACGGTGACTGCACAGCGAAGGCGAATAGACTGCACGCGCCATGGCTACGACGTCACCCCTCTCGAATGCGCACAGCAGCAGCGGCGAGTCGCGCGCGCCGGCGCCAGCCTGTCTGCCCGGCTACGACGCCACTCCTCCCGCTTTCCGCCACCAGCAGCGGCGAGCCGCGAGCGGCGGTGGCGGAGAGCACGTGAGATGCCGGCTCCGCACTCATCTTCGCGCATGCGCAGCACGGCTCATTATGAGCCACGCGAAATCGGCTCCGGCTAGGCAAGTGTAGCTAACGCTACAAAACTGAAACAGAACTAACTTTACGGATACACTAGAAGTTGGGCATCTGGTGGCCTTTTTGTTGCTGGTTTCAAATAGCTGTGTAGATACGCTAACTAGGCCCACACAGGCTACACAAGGTCCCGCTGTTTCGGCACACAGTTGAAACATTTAAACCACACTGGTACAAATACATAATTGTGAACGTGTGGCAAACAGTTTTCTCGGAGAGCAAAGACACCACAATGTTAGCTTGAGATGAGTAGAACCATTCAGCTACTAAACTAAATATCATAGAACGTTGGTCAACACTTTTCCCCTAGCGTCCTATAGAAAAGAATCGCTATCAGTCGCTATCAACAAGAATCACTATAAATATGGACATAAAAATTCGGGAGATCCCACGCGCTGTGGGAATCGGTTTCATGCGAAGCAGTCACCGAGTACTTCTACGCTGTTTTTAATGGCTTTGAGCCAAACGTTACGAGGTGCATCGACGTGTTGTTGTAAGTGTAGTAGTTGTGTGCACATCGTGGCCTTGCCAGGCACGTCGACAAAAATGGCATTTAAAGGGCAACTTATGGTGCGACGTAACGTCAGCCCTCACGTTAGAGTACATACGTCAGTATTATCGAAACTAAGTGCACGTTATGATGCAATCATGTGAATGTCATACGGAACATTTGTTAGCGTATTCCTCCGAGGTCAAGAAATGCTTCAATGTAGCTTGCTGAATCATAGGAATAAATTTTAATGTCTATTATAGTGCTATGAAAGCGGAGCCAACACTGGAACAACATACGTAAATCTGTATGACGCCTGTACTGTAGGAGTACATGTGTAGGTTTATTCCTTTCTTGTAAAATTAAATTGCCAGCACCACAACCACAACTCACGTTACACCGGCATTACGCATGCGCAGGCTGTTTTTTCAAAACCAGTTTATAGACCTGGGGTGCTATTCTGGACATTGTCAAATTCCGCCATGTTGTCAAATTCCGCCATGTTGATGATTTGATTGGTCACGCGAGGTCGTTCGCATTGTGGCGCTGCGATGGCGTTACGACACAGGAATCCGCGATGACGTAACGTGCCAAAAAATAGTTAATTTTTTCCGAAGTAACGCTTCGCCGTACTCTGTCATGTAGAAATAAAGGTTCGGGTGGAACAACGAAACCGAAATATGGTACTGAGCTGCGCCTACGGTCAACTTGCGGTTTATCGAAACTACTGCTCGCTTAACGAAGAGCCGCCATGTCTGCAACACGATTGGACATTGCACTGATGGCGCCCATTGCGTCACAGGACCTCACGTTTTGTAGCGTCAATTTGACGTTGCGTGACGTTGCATCCTGCCAAATTTGCAGCTTAAAATGTGAGAACGATGAAGTGCCCAAAATTGGCCGCCATATTGTTGTAAATTGAGTTGCTTGTTCGATGTGCAGCCTCACATACGTATGTGTAGATGTCATTCCGTGAGTCACTTTACAAGCATGTTTTCGGTTAGTAATATTATAAAGTGTTGTACATGAAGCTGGCTTGTTAAAATAAAAGGTTATTGTTTAATTTGGCTTGTTCGAAGTTGCGGTTCTCGCCGCAAGAGAACGCTAGATAAGCGAAGAAAAATGGCGCTGCCCTTTGTTGTGTAGTGGCTGGAGCTGCAGGAAGAAAGAATTCCGCGAGTACCGCGATGCTTTTGTGATGACCGATCAATTGTTTCAACTGCGGCGCCGGCTGACGAAGGACACTGTGCGATGGCTGTGCGGGGAGCTTCGCCAGGACCTGGAGAGCCGGCGTACGGACACGAGAACAGCCCCGACCGTTGTTGTTGTTTTTGTTGAGCTACAAATGCTTTTCGCCCTTCGCTTGTTCGCCACGGGCAGTTACCACGACGCGATCGCGAAAAACGACGACGTGGCGAGGAGCTAGTCCAGTGTGGGTCTCACGATTCATGCTGTCATGGAAGCGATCGTCGAGCGCCTCGGCAATGAGTGGATCGCCCTCCCGGCCAAAAGGAAGGCTTTGTCCACATAGATGCAAGATTTGAAGGCTGCGTTGAGGTGGTCGACGACACGTTCGTGTGCATAAGTGCGCCGTATGAAAAGGACGATGGCAACAAGGCTGCTTACTTTTGCCGCAAGAACTTTTACGCCCTCAGCGTCATGGTGGTGAGAATAAATTTCATCTTATTCAATCTCGCGCATGCTGTTAGTAGAATGCAAAGGAGGAACGTGAAAGACAGCTTTTCGCCACTCTCCAGTATTTTAACGACATTTGCCGTGGCTCCAACTGCAGTGATAGAAAAGAACGCAGTAGTCGCGGTAAACGGAGTTTCCGTCAATATTTAGTTTTGGCAGGGGTGCATTGACACCATAAAAAGTTCATCGAGCTTCATATTTGATCGTGGCAGCTTTTAAGAAAAGTAATGCATGAAAGGAAATCAAACGTGCTGATTGCGCCTAATTTCATAAACAGTGATATGCAGACATGCAGTAACTGCCACATATGAAATGAAAGATACAGCTGTCGAAGCTGCGCTCCGAAAGCAACTCGAGAGAAATAAGTGCGTTGGACCACACAGTTACACAGTTACAATTGCTGTTGCCGACTTCCTTCCAATGCAAACAACACTCTGCAGGTATGTGACCAACCCTGCCGATGACTGCCCTCGCACTCGGGGCCCGTGCACGACGCCTTTATGTGGAAGACATCCACCGTGAGCCAGGACTGGGCAGTGGACGCCGTGGCCAGGTTGGTGAATAGCTGCTTGGTATGCAAGCGTGAGAATGCTTGTGTGGTGTCTTAGTGTAGCAAAAACATTATTCATGGTAATTTTATTACACGCTGCATGGTTCTTAACTACTTAAGTCTCTTTGTCCAAATTTCTGCCCCGTATGTTATTACTGGCAGCTACCTTGGTCGAACACTATCTACTTTAGTGTCACTCGTGTTCCCTTGAATGAAAATTCTCTCATGCACACATTTGAGAAAACAAGTCATACTGAGACCCGAGGCGGCACACAATAATCCGACTTGCTCTCAGTGTATAATCGCAACTTGTCTTTTATGGTCATGGGAAAGACTATTAGTGCAATAGAAAGGTCAAGCATGAAATAAACTTTTATGAAGAGATTGTATGATCTTTTATTATTATAGTGGTGAAATAATAAATAGTAAGCATGCGATGATACAGAAAATGCTACACACTGAGGCTATGTTAAAAGGAAGAATACATCAAATACAACTGCCATAGATGTTGTACATTCATAAATACAATTGTGTAGAAAGGACAACTTGTATAAAAAATACAAATAAGCAAGCACAGCCATGTGCTACATAGCAATAAAATAAGTCAACTGACAACTCAAAGGTATTTCAGTCATGGTTCATAAAAAGCACTAAAAACAACTCAAACGGTTGCAAAAGAAACCTGCTGTCACTTTTCATTGACGGCCTAAGCACAAAAAAAACCAAGGGAAACCAAGCCTTGAGTGCGCTGACCGTCTGCGGCCACACATCAGTCCCATGCAATCAAAAGATCGCACAACACCCTTACCACCAAAGAAGATGCGCCTTCTGTCACTCGCCCCTTCTTCTCTATGAAAGAAGTGAAGGGCTGCAGTTCAGTAGCTTCGTTGTCATTCCTCCTGACGAAGGAATTGAGTTGATAAAGCCATTTTTTCGTTGGAGCATTTCAAAAGCCGTAATTATGTAACCTAACCAGACAAGCAATTCTGTCAATATGTCTAGCTGTACAAAAAAGGAAAGCAGTGCATATCAGTGACACGATGTCTTCGAATAAGTTAAAAGAAGTGAGAAAGGAATAGTACATATTCATGTATACATTCACATTATCCTAATTGGAACACTGTCCTCCACAGGTGATAGTGCATACTCGCTTCAACCTTGGCTGCTTAACCCCATCCCTGGAGCACATCCTGCTGGATCCTCTGCTGCCTGATTCCACCGCACCCACCCTTCACTGCGGTGCGTCGTATAACTGTGCACTGGAGTCCTCAAGGCCCACTTTCGGTGCTTGCAGAGGTACAGAACACTGTACTATGGCCCACTCTTCACGTCGAAGATCATCGCAGTTTGTGTCGTCCTTCACAACCTCGGTGTTTGGCAGCAGCTGCCTGAGCCAGACGACATCCCTTGCACTGAAGAACTCGAATGAGAAGATGCGGACCTTTACAACAACAATAGCGACGATACGGCTGCAGTAGACATGTACCAGGAAAGGGTAGGCAAAGGCAGGATCACGCTCTGTAGTGGTTCACAGTTGGGCACGACTCGATGTAATGGGGTTTACGTTCCTGCAAGATGTGCACAGAAACGTGAAACACAAGAAGCTCTTGCTTTTTCTCATGACAAAGTAGCCACTTGCATTGTGTTCGATCCTATACCTATCCCCTGTACTTGTGTTCTTGCAGGAATTGTATTCTGCCAAAAGCTTCATTGTGTTCGTTCCTTGAGAGCATGCTAATTGTACCAAGCAGTTAGGGAAAAGCATGCTCAGCTTCTGCCGCAAATCATAGCAGGACTACTTTGTTGAGACCATAGTGACTCTGTAAACAGCCTGTGTTATTTTGCAGCAGTGCATGCAACACTGAATGTCATTCCAGAGCATTGTTTTCAGCACTTTATTCACAATGCGAAGCCGTGTGATGACTGTACGAGTCTGGCAGGTGTGTACAAAAGCTCTATTCATGTAGTAGCCACTCGTACATGGAAGAGCACAAGCTTGCTGTCGTTGGTAATCTATGTAAACGCTTATAGGCACAAAACGACCCAGTACCGAAAGGGCAACGTGGGCACAGCGCTGTGTAGCTACTTTCTTTCCTGGTTTCTCTGGTGGACTATAAAAGTTTACATGCATGAATAATACGTGATATTTCAAAATGTATTGTAAGTCAATCGATCTTCTTCTGTCAATTCATCAATGTGAGTCAAGTCATCATCCTTGCGGCAATAAAAAGCAGTCAAACTGTCTCATTGCTTACATCATTGTCTTATCATTCACTGCTGCCAACAACAACAAAGGATGCCTCTAATAATGTACCAGCAAGTTTTGAAACAAGCACATCTGCATAAAAGACATCTCTTTGAATGCAGTTTGTGCACTTCTTAGTGCTGCCAGTCCAATGTAACATCAACTGCGTGAAATACTACAATTCCTCTTCTTTATCTGTGGCCATTATGCACTTCTTATCCGTATGTTGTAAGCAACGTGGAAGTACCTTCCACAGTTAACATCTTCGGAGATGCATCACTTCTGTGGATTGAGATTCGCCTATACTTTATCTTTCAGATTCAAACTGATCGCGCGTAACGTGAGGTCCTGAAACTTAACTCTAATTGCTTCTGCTTATGTATATTTACATGATTGTAACTTTTACTTACAGTAGTCCTTACGCATCCTCAGCAAAACATATAGCACCATCTTAATGATCACGACAGTTCAGGAAGATACTTCACGCATCGGAGACCTTATAAATAACTCAGCTGGCTGTTGGGCTAGTTGGCACATTACTTAAGATAAACTAGACGCGGAACGCCACCGCAACAAAAAGACGGAAGGAACAGAAGGGGCATTATTAATACTTGCAATGCTGTGCAGCTCCTTATCTCTATACTATCGGCAGCGCTTCTGGACGCCGCGGGCCCTGGGAACGAAGGGCCACCGCAGCCCAAGACGGGGTCGACGCGCATACTTGTAACGATGCGAGCGTCGTCTACCGAAACGTGCCTCGCCAAATCCAACGGCCCTCCGCCTGTTCTCCTGCAATAGGTGTGTGCATAGCTGAAACGTCAACACCACCCGAGTGAAACGCAAGCTTACCTGACTGCACTGTCATTCCGCGCCTCGAGCTCGCGCTGCCGCCACTTCAGTTCGCCATAGCCACCGCCACTCCGGCGGCGGCCTGCTGCTGGGGCCCAGGCGGTAAAGGCGCTCTGTCATCGTCTGTCACGGCTCCCGTCGTATCTCCGGTAGTAAGTCGCAAACCACCCTCCCCATACAGGGACGATCGGTAAAAAAAAGCAACATCGCGGCCCACTGTTCGGCGATCTGCCGACATAAGCACAGAACACCTACACAAAACAACCAGCGAAATAACGATGTCGGCAACGTCGACGCTGGCTTGGCTGGCTCGCTTATTGGCTAAAAAAGTTACTATGGCTTTGTCGCTCATGTCCAAAATGGCACTAAATAGCAGACGATATCCTCTGCTTCACAACTTTAAAACTAAACGCTTCACTTTTCTTTTATTTTTTTATTGTTGCGTTAACAATTTCAGATACAAAATACTGTTTAATTGCACGTTTCTTTGCATCTTATGTCCTCTTAACGTCACGTTTCGCAAGCATTTCATGCGATTGCGTCATCATTGTGTACACGTCACGCCTACGTCAAATTTGACAGAAAATGGCGGAAGTCCAGAATAGCACCCCAGGTCATATTTTTTATTAAAAAATTGTGGCTTTTCACACAGGCCAAAGTCAGGGAGGCGCGGCTGTATCTTGAATTCACCGGCCGCATTCGGCGCCAGCACAGGAAACACTACGCGACGTCAACGTGGACTTCGAACTTTGAGCACGCTCGCTCGGCGCTGTTGCTAGAAGTTTCTCTCTCGCTTCTCGCCGCGGCGCCGATTTCAATTCCTGCATAAAACAACGGACTCTATATAAACGTTGCGTTCGCTCGAGCCATTTTCGCGTCGGGCTCCATATAAGCGTTGCGTCCGCTCGAGCCATTTTCGCGTCGAGCTCCATATAAGCGTTGCGTCCGCTCGCGGCCGCATATAGCGGGCCCAATCCGTCACCGCAGAATTTGTCACGCTTAATGGCGATTGAAGGGCCGCTTATATGCAGTACCTTGTGGTGGAATAAAAAGGGGCCGTTTATGTGCCGGACGTTATACGGTACTTGAATAAGAGTGTATGTATGTTCAAACCGATGAGCTGTGCATTAGTCTAACTTATCCCACGTAAACACTGATAGCGCAGAGTGCACGTCTCGTCCAAATCTTAGACGCAATAGTATTTCGCGGCATCAGTAGTACGTCAGAGACAGCATCTTTTCGATCTTCATTTCTTATATTTGTCTACCGCGAAATCCCGAAAAGAGAAGGGGGGCGCTTGCTGGGGATTTCACGGTAGCCTCGACACCCACTTCATTTGCGAACGTGGGCCCAAATGTGTGAACGGCCCTGTGGGAAGTTTCAGATTCAATTTCGAAGAATTCTTTTCGCATTCGTTTGTTTTTCCCCGACAAACAAACAACGCTTTCGCAAACTGGTATGTGTACGGCATTGGGTGAGAGGCGTTTCCGAGGCCTCATTCGTGTTTGCCCGCGCCGTGGGTGTGCCCCGCACGTTTTAAGACCTTAATCCGGTGGCACCGCATAAATAATTTTGGGAAGACAGACATTGCGAAGGCGGGAGAAATTGCGAAAGTAGTTTTAGAAGTGTCGACCAATACGAAGTGAGTGGCTGCAGCGCTTCTTGTATACTTCGAAATCAGGCACGAAGAGGACTATTGTGGAAACAAAGGGTTTGATGGAAAAGGCGGTCCGCGGAACGTGGCGCGCATGAAATATTCGTTCCCGCGAAAGTTGGCGAAAAGGATTTCGTGTGGCTCAAGCAAGGCGCCCACATCAAACTGCACATTGAACGGATGAAAAAAAGTATGCTCGCATCAAGTTGCTGCACCTTGTTTCCCGAGCGATGTGCTCTGAAAGGACGCACAAACAGAGGTGTACAGTGTAAACTATGAGAAATAGAACCTATGCTTTAAGTAAACACCATGTACTAATAAAATGCGGGCTTAGAAGTGAGCTAATTTGGACTGGGGCATCGCGAACACTGTGGTGTGAAAGGCATGCTAGTAGTGCTCGTCTTTATATTCTCACGAGTCCCGCATTTCAGTCGACACAGAGACGGCTGCACTGATCTGCAGGCGCGACTTCGTCTACTTCTAAACACTTGACAGCACGTCAACACAGTATGAAAAGTTCGCATCCACACGTGCAGCCGGTGCTATCAAAAATCACGTGACTGTCTTCGAGTTGTAAGATTTAGGATGTGCGCGTGGTCATCTCTATAGCTGGCTGTAGCTTGAATATAAATATCCGTGTTTCGGTCGTTCTGACGATGTTAACTATGTTTAATAATGGTGCTCGCAATAAGTACCATATTAGGGAACTCCATAATTTCTTTGGCGTGAACTTCCAAACAATTATACAAAACGGGCACGTGTGCTAATATAAAAAAAAAAATGTCACTTCGAACTTGGCGGTGAACGCGGCAGATGAGATGGAAAAACAAATAGCGTTGTACCCGTTTTTATTGATATTATAGAAGGCCTCGGCGTACAAATGTGGCCTTGGTATTCCCCACCGTATTGCAAGTAACCCAAGGTGACAGCTTGGTGGTTAGCGCATTGTCTAACTATTCGTGCTAGATAGGAAGCAATTAAATATATACTTCTCGTGCGCTTAGTAACCTTTCCTTCTACCATAAAATTATTTGTGTGAATCGCTTTAAACGTGTACATAGTTTATTAATTGGGAATTTTATGTTAGGATATGTGAGGCGCGTGCATATTGCGTATGTAAGCTGCTCAAATTCCAGCTGGCTGCAAGGAAAATTTTTACTTTTCGGCTTGCGCAATCCGCTTGCATACGTAATAAGCCTGAGCAACCCTCTCACTCGTACTGCGTGGTATCTGCTTAAACACACAGTTAGCGTTATTGTATAGGATTTACAAGCGGCACGCTG